>NC_056728.1:1222296004-1222348504 GCF_019279795.1 Protopterus annectens | reverse complement strand
TTGGATTGTAATGACAGACGTTTGAGTGGCCTTTTATGGTTGAAATTTTCTGAAATGGGTAGTTTTTTCATTATTGGTTCATACATTTTGTTTTATTGCTTACTTGAAGACTGTTCCAAACTACAAATTTAAAACACATTCTAACAAGTGATGCTGTATTATACAAGGAATATAATTTAATACAATCAGGTTAATACCGCCAGGAAGGTGAATCAAAAAATGCAAATATGTATGCTTGCTCACAGGCTGCAAAAGATCAAAACAGGGAAAGAGACCAGTCACTAATGGAGTCCCCCAGAGTTCGGTGCTGAGACTTTTTCTGTTTGGCATATACATCTCAAAAGTAAAAGGAAATACCAAAGGGCTTTGGCCGACCAAGTTTGAGATGACTGCAAACTAGGAGCAATTATTGAATCCCCAAATGACATAACTATCATGCAGGAAGGTTTGTCCCAAACAATAACTGGTCCCAGAATCATGAATTGAAAGTAAACTCCAAGAAATACATTCTCGTATACTTTGGAAAGTCATTTAATCCAGGGAACTGCCAAATTGACAATGCCCCCTAAGAACTGACCCAGTTGTTTGGCATTTGGGAACTTGTGTGTACAGTGACCTAACTTTTGATCAACATGTGCCCAGAGTCATAAGAAAGTCTTTCTATATTGCACAGCTTATAAACAAATTGATTATGACTAGATCTAGAGATGTTATTGTCCCCCTTTACAAAGCCCTCATTAGGTCAATCATTTTGTATAATGCTCACTTTGGCATGTATCTGTCCAGACCCATGCAACAACTGGAATACCCACAGAAATACCTTGCTAAAGGGATACAAGACCTAAACAACAGGTCTTGCATGGACCACCTCAAAGATTAATCACTGAATTACAGAATGCTTAGAGGTGACGTGCCTGGCAAACAAGGCATCCTCCAACCTAATACAAATGGACCTACTGAACATCAGCAAGTCAAATGGCATCAGAAATACTCAGTCCAGGTATCTAAACTGAATGTTATGGAGAGATGGATATATATTACAGAGGCTACCACTGTACCAGAACATACTATCCATTCAAGTAAAACAAAGCTCATCCCAGTCCATATTCAAATGAAACTTGGATCTAAGGATGGGTAATAGAAAATGTACTCCAGGATAGCCCCTCGTACCACTAATGATTATTATCAGCTATGGGATAGGTAAAACCAATCAGGAATGTTAATTCAAGCACCAAAAGGGAAATTGGTTAAGCTTAAAATGTCCTCCAGGTGAACTTATGTTGTGGTGGTAAATAGATTTTAGAAATTGCCCTTTTTAGATCACTAAGTGCCTCTCTCACCCTCTGCCCCCCCCCCCTAGTCTTCATTAGCTTCTGGCGCCTCTGTCAGCAGCTGATATTCTCAGGGGCCCACTCTGGGACCCATCCAGCTCTATCTAAATGTCCATCAGTGCACTGTGGAATTCTGTGGAGGTGGTACTGCCTTTAAGTAAGGCCAGAAAATATTGTATCTCTGTAAGAGGTGGCCCAGTTGATGGTCCACCAACGGTTGCCTTTTCTTCCTGTAACATGGCTTCAGTTCTGCAGGTGGCAGCACAGATAATTTCCTTGACTCTGTGTCACCACCATTATAATGACATGACAGAATTATGACCTTCTACACTAATGGGAGGACATAGACAGGCATCTGAAACCACCTGTGTATTGCAAATACAGATGTTATTGTAGATCAGCCTGTAAAGTGGTATAAACTGATATTGCATGTCATCCACAAATGTTACTCAAATTATTATTTACATGTGTACAGAATGTGAAGAGATCAAAAGGAATAGGCAGATGCACAGGAGCAGATAGAGGCACTTAAGAGAGGGGTGGAATGAGTATACTTGCTGTCACAAGTTTTTCCATCTTTTATTGTTAACAGTAGTAGACATTACAAATAATTGTAAAACTGTCAGACACCATTACCAGATCTATCTTTACTGGCATACCTCAGAGATAGTAGTTTGACTGTTAAATGTTAGAAGTGAGATTCTGCATTCCAGCTCCTGTCTAGGAGGACAAGTAGGTCTTCATGTTAAGTGTTTCTGGTCTCACATTGTGAGAATTACTGTTGGCTCATTTTACCCCTTCCCCAAAGTTGTTTTATCATGCAAAACTTTTGTGTATTTATTTCAGTCCAGTAGTATCACTACAGCAGTACATAGTCTGTATATGCAAGGTCAAAATTATTATTTTGCTGGATACCCCCCAAAAATAAAAGTTGCTACCCTTTGTCCTATTACTTGTGACTGAAATAAGTATGTCTGAATAACATTTTTACTTTGTATATGTAGTTTTCTCAGAACAACACATTGCATGTCTTACCATAGGCACATGCTGGTCTGGCTAAATAGCTTCTGATGTTAATCTTATATCTATCAAACTTCATGTGAGGATGTTTTTTGGTTTAGGCTCCCCTGCAAGCACGCACATGCAAACGCACACGCAAACACACACACACACACACACACACACACACACACACACACACACACACACACACACACACATACACACATATACACACACACACACACACACACATTCACACACACACACACACACACACACACATGTACACACACACATATATTAAAAGTGTATTGTTTATCTGTATTGTTTTATCATAGTTTGTCATAGTCGCCATGTACATTGTTATACAGTTACTCTGTTATTTTAATGTCAACAACACAAGATCTTAGCTGAAACAGTAGTAGCGTTTTTACTCCTATCCCTACTCTTCACTCTGCTGCATAGTCTTCCTTACCATACTGTGCTCCCCGTCTGCAACCTCTCTTTCTCTTTTCTTGCAGTTGATCCCTCTTATCATATCAGTCACCCCTTGGACAGAGGGCAACAGCCTCAGCAGTCCAGCAACATCATTATAGCTGGGAAACGAGAGCATTTCCTAGAATCTGCCCTACCATCAAGTATTGAACTGTATGTACCTATTTTCAGCCTGTCCCAAACAGTTCTAGTGGACTTATCTGCCTTTTTATGATTGTAACCATCTCAGTAGCTACTGGCAAGCACAGTTTACTAGATCACATCCTAAACCCCCCTCCCTGTTTAACTTCCCCTTCCATTACAGTAATAAAAATAGTTTATATTTATTTATGTTGAATATGTACTTTTTACCTGACTGCTCATTTTGTCCCCTAAAACCCCTCTTCATAGCATGCTTGTGGACTAAAGCATCAGTCCTGGCTTCTTAATTTATACTGCAACAGATACTTTTGCGGTCTAAAGTGTCAGTGCTGGCTTTTTATTTTCTGTTGTAACAGATACTTTTTCTTAAATTGGCCTCATAATTTATAATTTCAACAGATACTTTTTTGTACTTTCTTACCTTTCTCGGCTCAACCCACTCTGTTCACCCTCGCTACGCTCAGGCTCACTCCACTATCTTACCCTACCCCCATTCCCACCCACCCCCAGATACTTCTAGAAACCACTCCCACAAATTACCTCACCCAATTAACTTCCCCATGGTCACAACCATAATCTGCTTTCAACATGTGTAGCTCTGTTCTTACAGTTAAGTCTCCCTCTACTGAAAATGATAACATTTAGTATCTGGACCATAATTAAAATATTTCATACCAATAAAATGTTAAACTCCAGATCATTTCTACCATTCCTATTCTCTCTTACCATTACACTAGTCATCCTATCCCAATCTACCTCTTACATTAACAAAGGTCTCTCTTTACCTCCAATAACTCCCTCCTGAGTGCTATTCTACAACCCAATAACTCTAGCTTCTCTAATATCTCACCCTCTCTATTAAATTGTAACTATATTTACTTCATCAGATTCAGAGTCTTTCCAAACTACAGAAATGTCAATACATCTTATAACAATTCACCCAATCTCTCCTCTATAACTCACTGCCTTAAACACTTCAGAAATCATCTCTTGATATTATCTCAGAACAGTGACATACACCGTAACCCTGCCCCTTCCCACTCCTCATATGTCACTAACACTCACTCCTCATCTCATAACTCATCTCCAAACACTCAAGGCCTTTTTTATCACCACAATCAACATATGCAGTATCTGTAATAAGATTACAGAATTTCATGCCTGACTCTCTCAACATAGACCCCACATCACAGCTGTTACAGAAACCTGGCTAAAGCCACATATATATATTGGATACTGAAATACTGCCTCCTGGCTATAATATACTCCACCATGATAGATTACATAAGAAAGATGGTGGACTGGCTGTAGTCTATTATAACTCTTTAACTATAACACCCTACCCAAAACCTGTCCCCTCTTTTAATAATATGGAACTACTTCTATCATCACTAAAAATAAACAAAAATAAACTACTCATAGCAGTTCTATACATTCCCCCTGGCCCTAACATCCCTATTCTCGAAGATTTCCTGGGCTACCCACAACTTATCACAATAAACTATCATTCTTGGTGATACTAACATTAACTTCAAAATATGTCTTCCAACTCACCCGACAATAGCATTAGCTTATATAGATTTACTCAGCATTTTGATACCTCCACCTGAGTGCAAAAGAAACATCCAGGATCTATCTTGGACTGGATCTTAGTTTCAGACCCTCACAAATACTCTAATTCTAGAACCCTCTCAGACACCTTAAGTGACCACTCACCTACCTTTACCTACAGAACCCACACTCATATTCCTAAACCCTGTTCCTACCGCATGCCCAGAAAATTAACCATTTTTTTCCCAAGGATGTCTAGTAAACACATTAAAAACCCAAAACTGGACTCAAGTTAAAATACTTCCTTTAGATGAAGCAGTAAACTACTTTACTAAAGTCTTTCTCAATACCCTAAATTCCCTAGCCCCTATTCTCTACAAAAGGACAAAATGCTACGATGCACCATGGCTTGAAAAATGAACCAAAAAGTTACTTCTCTCCAGAGATCAAGCCTAGAATAAGTGTCACAAAAACAGAAAACAAGCTTATGAAATTACCTATAAACAACTCCGAAATACAGCCCAAAAAACTTCTCACAGCAGCTCTCTAGCCAAAAACACAACCCTAAGAAATTCTGGAAATCCATCTCCTCTCTCCTAAATCCAGGTACCCCACAAAATCCTTCACCTTCTCCAGAAAAGAATCCACAACAAATAGCTCATATTTTTAACTCCCACTTTGTCGAGACCATTCTTAAACTTGTAAAACAGCCCCCACTAGCACCAAACAACAGCCCAAACACCAAGATTAACACTATAAATTCCCATCAAGTGAAACCTAGCTTAGATTATTGTCCTCTCAAAAGTAATTCTAGTAACATCCCTGAGGCTCCCACTTTCTCCCTACAAACAGTACCCACCTCTCTAATACAAACTATTATCTAAACTTAAAGCATGCAGCCTCTCAGCTGACAACCTCCCTTCTGAGTATGTTAAACTCAGTGCAGAAGCTATAGCCTGTCCCTTTCGCGTATTAATTAACAGATCTTTATCTCTGAATCATTTGTCCCACATCTTTGGAAGATGTCCATCATAACTCCACTTCATAAAGGTGGTAATACCAATGATTTATCCAATTTTTGTCCTATCTCCATTTTTGTATCCTTTATCTAAGATACTAGAAAAGTGTGTACAAACTCAACTTCTTAAACACCGTATCGACAATAACCTACTCACTCCAACCCAACATGGCTTTTGCCTGGCTCACAGTACTACCACACCCCTACTTTCTTTTACTGACACTGTGAATAAAGCTTTGGACAGTGGTCTCTTAACATCAGTGGTCTTACTCGGCCTATCCAAAGCCTCCAGCACAGTGTCACATGCCAAGTTACTACAACAACTGTCATCAGTAGGATGTTCCACCCATACCCTTACCTGGTTTAACAATTACCCAGATAATAGACAACAATCTGTGAGATAGCAAAACACTCTATCTGGCTACTTGAATAATGATACAGGGTTCCCCAAGGTTCAATTCTTAGACCACTGCTTTTCAATGTATTTATAAATAGTCTCCACACAGCCTCTCTTCAGAGCTCAATCACCCAATACGCAGATGATTCAACTATCATACCATCTAACAATTTCCCAAATCTTTGTGAAATTACACAAAATGCTTTCACATCAATAGAATCTTGGCTCAACGAGGCACAATTACTTTTAAATCCTAAAAAATCCAAATTACTAGTCTTCTCTCCCAAGCCAGTTCCTCAAGATTTTAAAATATTTTCCCAAAACATGACTGAAATAGAAATCGTGTCCTCTGCAAAACTTGTGGGTATTACCATAGATAAATTCTCATTTGAACAGCACATACTCAGTGCAATAAAAAACTGACTTTAAATTAGGCAAACTTTACAGACAAATGACCTATATAGATTCCCCCACAAAAATAAAACTAGCAAACTCTCGCTTACTCCCCTCACTTCTCTATGGTCCCCAATTTTCACAAATCCCTAAGCACCAAATTGCAGTCATGCTGCTATAAAATAGCCAAATTTGTCTGTGGTCTACCTAACTGAATACACTACTGCCAAGCTATTCAAACACTGAACTGGCTGGACTTCCCCCATTACCTTCAGTATACATAACTAACTATTGCTCATAATCTAACATTCCACCCTGACAACTGCCCTACAGTTGCAGACATCATACAAACCTACACTTCCTCCAGAGACTTAAGATCCTCAAATAAACAACTTCTTCAAGTCTCCAAACCCAATAAAAGATCAGGACAAAGTTTATATTCTTATGCCATAGCAAAACGTTGGAATGACCTACCCCTCTCTTTCACACTTTTTGAGTCTTTGAATACCTTCAAAAATACCTTAAGAAACCACTTTCTCAAAAACCAAACTTGCCTCTGTCCCCAAATTAGTAAACCTCTCTAGAGCCTTCTTGGTGCCCTGCTGTTTTCACTTAAGCCTCTTCCTACCCATCTTTAACTCTGCCTATAACATATGCAGTCACTCTATGTAACCACACTATTGTCTTACCCTCTCTCTACCAAAAGAAAAATAAATCTAAAATTACTAATGCATACCATGTGATTATATTTTATTATGTTTTATCCAAACTTTGTGATTTTTCTTTACTTTGTATGTATTAAACTATGTATGTTCTCATTGCTGTATTACTGTAAATTGTAAACTAGATTTATCGTGGAACTTTTTTCCCTGAGCCTCCACTGAAAATATGTTTCTGACCCAGTGGACTTTCCTGGTTAACAAATATAAATAAATAAATAATAGTTAACAGCTCAAGTTTTCATTGTCTTTATATTTCTTTTCCTACACTCTGTCTCTCCATTATTTGACACATTTATTTTGTTTATTGTTTTGTTTCTCTCCTTTTCTTTTACTGTTATATGCAACAGCACAGAGCCTTCACCCATCCCATCGGCAAGGCATGATGTCCCCCCATAGGTGGCAGCAGCATCACCACTACCACCACCAGCATTGGAAGCTGCCAACACATCTGGGTCCCAACCTGCCACAGTTTGCTCCACACCTCCTGCATTATCTGTAACACTTATGCTGGATAGCCCAGCACCAAAGGCTGGTACAGTGGTATCCATCAGCAGCAGTGTGACTGGAGGTGGCACCTTTGTTACCCATCAGCAGCAGACAGACCTTGTGGAGGGGGTGAAATTAATCGACAGGAGGTCAGATACCTACAATGTCCACATGGGGACAATGGTCAACTTACTTATTGATTTGCTTTCCACCTTCTGAGCCAGGATGCAGTGGTGACAGTCCCAGGATGATGAGTAATCTCACTCTGGATCTAAACTGGCACACTCTGCATCTACAATCACTCTGTCCCAGCCTTGGTTTTTCCCTTCCTTTTGTATCCATACCCATCCTTGTTGGCTTCACAACCCCCCCCCCCACCATTGTCTTCTCTGTATGTGTCTGTCTCCTTCACCATTGTATTCATGTTCCATCATTATGTTGCCCTACACCCTATCAGTTGTGTCTGTCTTTCTCTGCTACCTAACCTATCCTACTTTTCTTCCTGTTACTTCCCTTGCTTCCCAAACTTTCCCTTTCTTAAAAAATGAACCCCCTTCCCGAAAAAAGGATATTCCTCCCAATATGCAGTGTCTAAATGTTTAGCTTATATTTTTTGTGTGTTCCTCATATTTGTATTTCTTGGCAAGTCATTGAGGATTGAAATCGGTAAGTAATGTCATACATTTGAGTTGCAGAAGCTGTATCCTTCAGATAATGTATGACTATGCAAAACCTGTTATTCTGGACAAATTCCACATTTATTGGAGTAATATGTAAAAGTTGTCCCTGATTTTAGGCCTTTGTCCCACTATTATGTTTGGCTTTGGCAGAATTATGCAGCTATAAAGTTGGGAGGTATGCATCTTCCCTACCTCCATCCTGCTTGTTCCTTATTTGCACTCCTTCTTTGTTACCCTCTTTTTGCTTCCCCTTTTCATTTCTGACCTATATACCCATTTGCAGCATTAATCTGGTCAAAAAAGATAAATAGACCACACACATAGTCAAAAACGGCTTCTAAATAAGCTGTCTTTTTGTGCTTGTACTGCATGTGATGGGTTGCAGCAAGCACTGTTCATGCCCATGTATAGCCAGTGAGAAATGGCACTGCTTATTGTGTAGCAACAGTGAAATCCAATCAGTGTCATATACTACATATGTTGGCCTTAGTTGCCATCGGTCTCACAAATTGAGCTTAGCACTATTGCATGGAAGTTGTCAAGTACAAAATAGAGTAAAGTATATTCTTTTAGTCTGACTGCTTTAATGGCTCTACTGGTTCAAGAAGTGATTTATAAACTACTATTGCCAAGAGTTTTGGTTTCAAATCCCATAAGGTTTGCATGTTATTCTTTACTTCCATTCTGTAAATGTGTAACAATCACCTGCTATGCACTTCCCTGACACATTCAATATGAGTGTTTCTCTGGCACACCTTGTTTATTCACTGTCTTGGGGAGTATCACTCAAAAAATTCATGGGGTCATATGCCTTGAGGCTTGATTTTTATTCCTGCATCCAGTCTGTGAATGTTTATCATTCCCTGAAATGTACATTTCTGACACCAGTTGTGTTTGAATTGCTCCATAGCTCACCTTGTTAATGCATGGTTGGGTCACAGTAAAGAGAGTGCTAGGTTCAGTTCTCATGAGACATAATTTTTGTTTCTGCTTCCAGTAAGTGAAGGCTACACATTCATCAGATATGTATTTCCTGACAATGTTGCATTTGAATTCATCCATAACTCACTGTATAAAGGAAGTATTTAGTACAATGGAAGTTATAAAAATGGATAATTCACATCCTCTCAAGGTTCCTTTGGTGTTTTCCATGACACTTGCATTGTAATGCATATCTATAATACAGATGTTTGTATTTTCGGCTTTTCCCAGTTAGGGGTCGCCACAGCGGAACTCCCGTCCGCTAATAATTGGCAGTCAATTTTTATGGTGCCGAGTTGCCAGCCAGACACCCAACCTTCAGCGAAGGCACGCCCATTCACGCATGTCTTTTGGAGGCCACTCGACCGCAGGGAGAACATGCAGACTCCACACAGAAGGCACTCCAGCCAAGAATCGGACCGGAAAACCTCTTGCTGTGAGGTAACAACTCAACCGGTGTACCACCGAGGAATTATATACACCAATCAAACTAAGATGTTGTGAGGATGGTCATTTCTGTTTCTTTTCTGTACCCCAACTATCATGTGTGTTTCATATTTTCTAAGTGCAAGGACTTCAGATTGATGTCTATTTGACTTTGTCCTTCTTTGCCATTGTCCTCTGCATCCCTGATTTGAGTACCACCACCATTTACCGTCTTCATTCCTTTTCTTTGGTGGTCCTAATGTGGGCTGTACATTTCCCACTAGGATACACTTCCCTTCTATCCTTCCATAAAACATAGCTCTGCATATCTGTATTCTTGAGTTAAAGGAAAAAATCAGCACATCAGTATTGCCATTGTGTGTGAAACATCTCACCGACAGCCAAATAAGCTTGTTCGTGATCAATGTTTACAACAGCTGTTCAGGCATTACTGTAGCCACAGACTGATCTGACATGATCTTTCCACATGTCCCTACTGTGGCTGTAGTGAGGAGCTGATCGCCATGCACCATGCTCTGGCCGCATGCATTGTTAATGAGCTTCATGGCTCATCACCCAAGCAGTAAGACCTCTCAACCATACCGAATTCCTCGGTATTTACCGGTTTTGAGGGCAAAATATTTGGGTGCCACAAATTCTTGAATGGCCCCCTTAATTTCTTAATTTTCCACTCTTTGTTTTTTTTTTTTTTATTACCAGTTTAAATTTTTGGCTGATGTCACCACACATCACCAGTCTGTAGGGGCGTGTGTGATGACATCAGCTACTGCCTGTGTTGGACTTGGAGGGAAATAGGGAATATAACAGCTATGGCAGGCGGCATAATTTAAATTTTGCACAGTCCGCCCACATGTCCCAGCCCCCAGGTAAGAAAACAGCTGTTATCCAGGCCTGTAATGGTTTAACTGTGTACTACTAAGTCTCTGGACTGTTTTCTTGAATGCTGCTGCTGCCACAAAATTGTGCATTATTCTGGTATTCTGGTCAAGAATGAACCGTTCTGCATTATTTATCTGCTGTTTTAACTGTGTACTGTCTCTGCTGCCAAGAACAATCCAGTCTGCATTATATATCTGCTATTTTAACTGCGTACTAGTAAGTCTCTGCTGCCAAGAATGAATCGTTCTGCATTATTTATCTGCTGTTTTAACTGTATACTAGTAAGTCCTGCAAAAAACAAACTGCTCCTCATTATTTATCTGCTGTTATCTATTGGGCCTGTAACTGTGCACTAATAAGTCTCTGCTGCTCTAATCAACCATTGTATTTATCTGCTGTCTGGACTTATAAGTCTCTGCTGCTGCTAATCAACTATTGTATTTATCTACTATGTATGCTGCTGCCAGTAATGTAATTGTGCATTATTCTGGTCAAGAATGAGCATTCTGCTGTTTATCTGTATTTAGGTAATCTAACAACCTGTGTGTTAGTGTGTGTATTATTCTGTTCAAGAACAAACATTCATCTGTACTTAGGTAATCAGACAAACTGTGTGTGTGTGTGTGTGTGTGTGTGTGTGTGTCAGTTCAGTATACCTGGTGGTGAGTGTTACTCAGGCTCAAACCGGAGCAAGAGCCTGAGTTCCCTAGCCATACCTCCGCTTGTCTTCAACTCTTTGGTCTGTTCCTCTTAAACTTTGTGTGTTTTTTTTTTTTTGCAAATTAGTGAGAACTGAATTCACTAAATAATAATAGCCATTTAAGTTTCAGTCTTATCTTTCAGGAAATGCACATTGGTAACAAATCATTTTATTCTAGCAACTTTTCTAAGATTATACAAGCGATGTTTAAACTGTCCTGGTTTTGGGCCCTCCCACAATAAATGTTGGCTTTTCCTAGATTTTTTGTGCTACATAGTTCTTCAGTGGGAGAGAAGTATAGCACTGCTTATGGCAAGTCTGTTTATGTTGTTAGCACAACAGTTAGAATGCTTGCTTCTGATGCAGCAGGCTGTGGATTCTACTCCCACAGTATGCAGATGCATTGCTGATACTATACTGTGTTGTACTTTTAAAGGGGGTGGATGCTGCAGTCCTGAGGATGTCCACTTTGGTGGAGATACCTAGTGACTATGAACCTGTTACCTGTTTGCAATCCATTCCCTATTGCAATGTTACTATCTTAACATGTTTTTAATGTAACATAGGCAATTTATTCCTCAAGGGCAACAGACACTTTACTTGTAGATGAAACAATGAAATATTACGTTGTTTGCTAGCAGCAACTTCTTCATTAGTTACATATCTCTTTAATGTGGAATTATTTAGATGACTTTTACTTATGCAGAGATTGTGCATATTTACTGATACTGGTGGACTGTAGAAGTCTGAGTAGACCTTTATAGTAGAAATCTTCTGAATTAGATAGTTTTGTCATTACTGGGCATGCATTTTGATTCATTGCTTACTGGAAAAATGTTCAAAACAGTAAATTTAAAACATGCTCTAACAAGTGTGCTGTATTATACAAGGAATATAATTTAATACAGTCAGGAAGGTATATCAATGAACATATGTATGTTTCGTGTGCAAGGGGGCCTATGATTTGAAAACAGTCCTGAGGTAATCTTTGTCTGTCACTGGCCAGATGTATTTTCTTTGCATGTGGATTTCAGTGTTTCAATGAATGTGTTTGATTTCAAGGGCAGAGAAGTTTTAATGCTAAGTCTATTTTCATTGTGAGACTGTATTGCTTTGTTTAGCAGATGTGTGTTAGTGTTGGTGCTATAAAATGTAAAATCAAGTTTTAAATGAAATCCAAATAATCATTGTAGAAGTAAAGCAGTATGCACATTACAGTGTTTATGGTAAATAGGGCGATATAGCCAAATAATGGGACATTGGGATGGATGCAGGGGGGAGGGCTCATCAACCATGATTTTGTGACGGGGAAGTGCAGAAAACTCAGACAGCCCTAGGCGGCACAAACTCTAGTGACGCCACTGATCAGTAGGCCAAGGAGAATGACTTTTGGAGGTCCTAGCAAACTATAATATTCTCTTGTAAGATTAGAATATTGCCTACCATTAAATACCCTACTTTTACCACAAAACCCACATACTGCAAGTCACCAAAAACAAAATCCTAAGGTTCATCATCTTCTCCCTTCCTAGTGAACATCATTGCTATACATTTCAAAAAAAATGGTTACCATTTACTACAGGGTCTGGGGCCATATTTTGGTTGTCTGTTCTTCAGTCTGTGTTTGAAAGTTGGTAGACAACAATTCCATTGGAGTGGGTGGGGTTGCATAATTATGTATGCAAAATTTCTTAATCAGTGTACAGATTTGTACCTATTTTTCATGGGCCTTTGTCCAGATTTTTGATGTTTTCAGGTTAATAGGTATGCCAAGCACTATAAACAATGTTGGCTTTTCTCTGATTGTGGATGCAATGTTTCTGATTTTCTAGGTTAAACATCAAGGCGTGGAAAAATAATGTGAGTGTTGCAGTTCTGAAATTCCTAGTCTTAAGCTCCTTTAAAAATTTATCCCTGTTGTGATCCTCCTGGGCTATTACCTCCCCAGCTCTCCCTACGGCACATTTGCCACCATACAAATTGTCACAAAATGGACATGAGCAGTAGCTGAGTGCTCATTTTATTTTTTGTGTTTATCTTTTCTACCTGACTGTTTTATATCAATCTTAAGCTGCTTTAAGAATATATATATATATATATGGATCTACCTGACTACATTGAAACACCAAAAGAGCAAAAACGACTTCACCGACACCACATGATCGACAGTTCACAAACACGACACCTCATACACTCAACACATCATAACAACAAACAAAACAAATCCCCTATCCAAAACCCACACACACAACACAAGTACACCAAAATCCTTACAAACCAACACTAACCCATACATACACAACTATCTACAACCCTAACCCAAACCCTTACCCTAAGGTCCGTCACTATCACACACTCACCTAACCCGCGCCCTAACCCTAACTCACTTAACCCGCCCCTAACCCAAAAACTATCACTACTGCACCCTTACCTAACCTGCGCCCTAACCCTAACTCACTTATCCCACCCCTATCCCTACACACCGCCAACATCGCACACTTACCTTACTCGCACCCTTACCTAACCCGCGCCCTAACCCTAACTCACTTATCCCACCCCTATCCCTACACACCATCAACATCGCACACTTACCTTACTCGCACCCTAACGTCCGTCACTACCGCATACTTACACATCCTTTCCCCATCTCAGTGTTCTCAGCGTCGGTGTCTTCCTCCGTCGGTCTTCTGCCTTGTCGATCTTCTGGCGTTGGTGAAGTCGTTTTCGCTCATCTGCAGTTTCGACGTAGTCAGGTAGATCCATATATATATATATATATATATATATATATATATATAGAGAGAGAGAGAGAGAGACAGCAAGGAAGTGAGCTTAGTTAGAGTCATAGGTTCATAGGTGATTACTAGGCTAATGGCACAAGAGCTATTACAATCCTAGCCAGTAATACTCAAGATATGATAATATTATATTTTAATTCCCCAGATATCCAATGGGGTGGTGTCAGAATAGTGTGTCTTTGAGTATTGGAGCCCACAGTCATTTTACAGACTGCGTCTGTCCATAATCTATATGGGAAGTATGGGAGTGGATTTATGGTTTCCCATCCATTTATCCAAATTATTTTTAAAGAAAGTGAGGGGTGGGCGTTGTTTTACAAAGATGGGAAGTTTATTCCATAGATGAGATAGCCTTTGGGATAAGAATCTGTCCCTCCAGCAAGTTCTGTTATAGTCACTAATAAGGTTCAGGTTCATGGAACATGTAACCCTGGTGTAATTTTTCTTGGAAATATGTAACATTTTCATCAGGGCTGGATCAGAGAATGCCTTGTAGGTCAGGCATAAGTCCCTGCTCAATTAAAGATATGAGATGGAATAAAGAGACAGGGCCTTCATTCAGTCTGTACAAGACATGCGTCTTAGGCTTTGTATTTTTTTAGTGAAAAACCTCTGGGGCCACTGCATTTGGTGTAAGTGCCTGGTTATGTACATGCAGAAGGGAGTATTGTACTCAATTATAGGCATGATGAGTCACAGTTACCTTGTCTGAAGTAACAACTATCTATCCTACTTTCCGTCATAGGTTCCTGGGTTCCTAGGTGGGCTAATGGCACAAGAGCTTTCACAATTGTAGCCAATAATACCCAGGATATGACAATATTATATCTTAGGATATGACAATATTATATCTTAATTCCCCATGTATGGGAACATGGATAAGCAAGGAAAGTCTGGGAAGAGCTTATGAAAATGCTCTACATTTGGTCACAAAATCCCACCCCAGTACACAGAACCTTTGAGTTATGTGCCTGGGGCCAGAGCATCATCAGTGGATTGCTCTATCTGTAAGACCTTTGGGCCTAGATCCCTTTTTGAATACTGTAACAAATTGGTTGGTGTCTTCCTTCACATCCATATGCAAACAAGCTCAGAAAAGGGAAGGACAGGGACAGAGAGAAGTCAGCCAGAGAACAAGAGATGAAGAAACAAAAGTCAGATGACTTCTCCCTCTCTCACATACCTAAGGTGCCCAGGGTAGGTCCAGAAACATAGTTGCCTCAGGTCAAAACAGCTCCTTCAGAACCAATAATTATTATTTCAAATAAGTCCCCCAAAGCATCTACTAGCACACATTCTTCAGAAAGGGGGCTACTTTGATTCGTATCAAGACATCCTTCTACATCGACCTTGAGATTTGTCAGGTCCTTCAGAAGTGTTTGTGATGTTGATTGGGAAGGTATAATGAAAGCCTTTAGAAACACTCAAACTGAACTAGGTGTAATCCCATCCCCCACCCTGTGAGCTGGATGGATTGAGTTGGGTCTTCTTCCCCTTCACTGGCTCCTTCGCTCGTCTGTGTTGTGGATCGAGTGGTCACAGAGCCAAGTCATGCCTGAAGTCAGAATGGGACTCATTCCTTGGACTGCATAATGATCTCACTGATACACTTGGTATGGAGGACTTCTACATCAAGTGAATTTCACAGTCCACTGCTTGATGGTGAGTCTTCAGCACTGTCCATGGCACCTTTCCAGGCGGTGCCATTCTCAGTGCTGGAGACCCTCGTTTGAAAAGCATCCATGCCACTTTCCACCTCAGATCCATTATCATGTCATTGGGGCTGGCATTTCCTTATTTGGTGCTGATCACATCAGTTTTGATTAGTACACATTTGGTACTGAAGGGTCACCTCTTAATTGATAGTGGTATTAAATTATTGCTGAAACTGAGTATAGACAATACAGTTGTTATAGCAGCAAATGTGGGAAATCAGAAGAAGCTGGAAATTGAGATAGGAGGGAAAATAGTGGAACAGATTAATAGCTTCAAGTATCCAGGAGCTGTGGGTGAGAAGAAACAAAGTCTGAATGAGGAAATCTAAGCTTGAATCAGAGGCATTGCAGCCAGCTGGCACAGAGTGTTTGAATGTCAGAAGAATGACAAAAAATCTGAAAGTAAGATGTGCAAAATAGTGGTACAATCAGTACCTCTGGATGGTACAGATACCTGGGCTGTGAAAACAGAGCAGTTGAAGAAGCTAAAGGTGATGGAGAGGAAATGCCTGAGATGAGGGATAGGATACATACTGTGGGACAGTCAAAGAAATGAGGACATCAGAGCCGAAGCCAAAGTAGTTCCAGTTACAGAGAAGGCCAAAGAAAACAGATTGTGGTGACTTGGGAACAGATGCAGGAATACAGAAGACAATTTGATGAAGAATATTTGGGAAAAATATCTATCCAGATGTAGGCATACGTGAATGGGTGTACCTTTGTTGAAGATTGTGCGTCAGGGCCGGCAACTCGGCACGTAAAAATCTACTGCCAATCATTAGTGGACCAGAGTTCCGCTATGGCGACCTCTAACCGGGAAAAGCCAAAAGACACAACAACATCTATCCAGATGTATACAACAACTGGAATGCCCACAGAGATACCTTACTAAAAAAGATTAAAAGTCCAAACAGTATGTCCTACATGGGCCAAATCAAAGCCCTGTCACTATGCTTCTGTATCCTACAGAATACTGTGTCTGGCACACAAGGCATCCTCTGACCTAATACTGATGGATTTACTGCATATCAAGTAAGTCAAATGGCATCAAAAATACTCAGTCTAGGGATCTAAACATGTTCTGCAACATCAGCAGAACCATTTGGACAGACAAATGGCCCAAGACAGTGGGCTACGTACACACTGGTTTACAAAGTCCATTGAACATGTGGGAGAAACAGACAAATGTAGGTTTTGTAAAACCGAATTGGAAACTGTTACACACCTCGTTGCTGGTTGGGACACACTAATGGCAATGGGACTGTATACTGAAAGGCATAATAATGTGTCAAGACTGTTGCACTGGTTATTGTGCAAACATTATGGTACTGAAATGGCTAAAAAACACTAGAAACATGAGCCACAAAGTATCATAGAAAATGAAGTCTGCATCGCATGGGATCATCCATTACCAACAGTTCAAAAGATAGATGCTAGAAACCGGATATAGTGGTCCAAGAAAAGAAAACAAAAATAGCATTGATCATTAAAATCTCCACATCCAGTGACTACAATGTCCTACGTACAGAGAGACACAAAGTTATAAAATATCAGGATTTGCAGCCAGAAAGGAGAGCAATGTGGAAGAAAGATACCCAGAGAGTTCCAATAGTAGTAGGAGCAAAGGGTCTTATAAAAAAGAGTCTGCCATCATAGTTAGACATGTTACTAATACATGTATCTCCATACGAATTGCAGGAGTCATTACTAGGCATGTTGCAGGTGCTTCAAAGGGCACTTTTGGCTGACAAAGCTTGAAACAGTACTAATTTCATGCACTTTAATCGTACTTTGACTTAGGAATGGGGTCCATTCCTGTCATGGTATTAGAAAACCAAAATATTTGGAGAAATTAAAAAAAAAAAAAACAGACAGACGTATTTAACAAGGATACTAGTGCTCTGGAGTAGACTCCCCATCCACATAAAACAAAGCTCATCCCTGTCCATATTCAAGCATAATTTGGAGCTATGGGTGGGAAATACATAAATTTACTTCAGGACAAAGGCAGCTCCTAAATGCTTTATCTCATGCTTAGGCCCCCTCAAATTATCTATGATATGATACAAGTTATTCTCATTAGGGGTAATATATAGTTATCTACCATGGGATGGGTAAGGCCAGTCTATCACCAAATGGGATAGGTTAATTCTAGCACAAAAAGGGAAATTGGCTAGGACTTAAATGGCCTGCAAGGGCATCTAGCGTGGTTTTTACCTATGAACTAATGAACCAATGAGAAATACAAAGAAAATTAAGAAGAAATGAGGATATACAACCAAGAAATTGGTGTATTGCGTGAGAGAAGACCTTTAATAATAAGACATGGCTGCCGAAGAAGGTAAGAGAGTCGCACTGAATCTAGGGAGGGGAGAAGGTGACAGCTAACATGACACACTGACACCATGTAGAGAAAAACTGGAAAACAAGGTTTACAATGTTGAAGATGTTGATAATAAAGTGCTTAGAAAAATGTAAAATGGCAGATTAACAGGATAATGTATAGTAAGTGAAAATGTGGAACTGGGAGTTTTTTTACCTCAGACATTACCACAACTAAGATATAGCAGCTTTACAGCTACTACAAAGTAACTAGGAGAATTCAATAATAATTATAATATTCAGTATAAAAAGCAACATATTATCCATTTGCTGTCAAAAATATTTTCCATCACATGGCATTCAGGAACTGTGTATTTTGTAATTATCACTATTACACCAAGATGACACAGTAACAGTGTAATAGCATTCTTGATGTCAGGCTGAGCGAAAGCTAAATGGTCTAGCAAAAAATAACTCATTGATGCATTTGTATGCTGTTTATCCTAGACTGCCATATAACTGCATCTGTTAATGAGCTGTTTATTACAGATCACCTGATAACACTAGGGGTGACTAGGCTGAGAGATAAAGTTTGTAAAGGAGCAACATATTTTGTCCTATTCTGATTGGAAAAAAAATAATAATTATCCATAATGTAGAAAGCATTTGCAAATGCAGAGCACATGTTTGCTTTAATAACTGAATGCAATATGGTGAGAGAGTGAGAGAGAGAAAGAGAGAGAGTGAGAGAGAGAGAGAGAGAGAGAGAGAGAGGGGGGGGGTAGGCAGGGAGACAGCACTAGGGAAGTACAGCAAAATAGAGACAGAGAACAAGGAGGCAGATGAGAGCACATGCTCATCTTGTTGTGCACCCCTGTGTCACATGATTCTCTCCATTTTTCTCTTTCTGCTTGAAAAATACTTTGAGTCCTTCATAGTACTTGAGAGAACTGCCAAGAAACATGAGTGCTCACACACACACACACACACACACACACACACACACACACACACACACACACACACACACACACACACTGACAAATTATGTGTGTATATATGTAGGTATATTTTTTTCTTTTTTTTTTATCCTTTGTTGGCTAGCTTAGCCCCAGCAGGCTCTTTTCAGGGGAGACCCAAGGTAGTATTTATGCTACTAGGGGAAATTTGGCCAGGGCATAGGTGAATTTCCCCTACTCTTTTCAATAAGTGCATGGGTATCTTTTACATCCACCTGGCTACCACCAAATCACGCAGATTGGGGTCTCGGTGGAAGTACAACCACAGGTCTCCACTGAAAAGTGGCCACTAGCTTAGTGGGACTAACCTGGTACACAAAAGATAAAGAAAAGAAATTAATAAACTGATTTAAGCACTTGGGTTCAAAACAAGTTATTTTACCTTACTAAGGTTTGTGGTCATCACTCTTCTGGGAGGAGAGGGTAGCCTTCACCCTTTTGAGCTGTGAATTGCTGGTGAAGGCATATTATGCCTGTTATTCTAAGTGTCTTTGTTCTGGTCTGTGGCCTGCACTCTTGTGGCATTACTGTCTAGACAGATTTTTTTAACTATTAGAACATCTAGTTTACTCATAGTTGAGTGTTACTTATCAAGTTACTTGTCTTATTAACTTGTTCAATATTTAAATGTTCCTTACTCCTCCCTACTTGATCAGTGGCCATAGATATGCACTTTCTGACTCTCTCTGTGGCCAGTCTAATTGAGATGGGTATTCTGAGGCATTTATTCTTAATAAAACAGATAGTGTATGCAAGAGGTGCAAAATGCACTTTAATGCAGGAGGCTAAACTCTCTCATACAACCAAAACTAATCCTGCAGAGGTTGTTAGTGACACCTGCACCACATCTACTGCCTACACATAAAACTGCTTATGCTGAGGCACTTAGAGATAACCTTCCTAAAACACTAAGACTACCTGCACAGTACAATCAAATAAAGGGTCCTCAACCATCACATAGACACTCTGTTAAAACACCACCCACAAGCTGCACATACTAACATTGCATCCAGTGCCTCCACTGCAAATCCCTTAAGGCAAACCGGCACACATATAAGCACTCGGGTCATTGAACTACAGGTACCAGTATATGGGTGTTAATGACCTGGCATACCTTCCTTGACTATTTAAAGAGACACGTGATCAAGCTCGATGATCATTTGTGTCAGAGCCTGGCACTGAGCAGCAAACTACCTTCTCCAAGGATGATGCCATGTTACCAACTGAAAATGACTGATTGTAACAATTCTGATGTTAGTCCAGGGGAGTACAATATTTGACAGCCTGGGAGGATGTGGTTGACAGACCATGCTGCTTTGCCAGGTATGGTCTGCACTTATCCCCCTAGGCGTTCCGATATTGGGAAAGACATTTTCCACTGCTATAGTGCTTTTTTTAGGTAATGACAAATTGATAAACCTAAAGACTTAACTGAACCTGTGAAGGAATATCTGAAGGCAGTACTGCTCAATGCTAGAAGTCTTAACAACACATTCTGCTCCCTGCAAGCCTTCCTCGCCTGGGAAAGTAGATATCTGTGTAGTAAAGGAGACATGGTTTAAAGTCACTGAGAGTACCCCAACAATGCAAGGTTATAATGCCTTTCACACCTTTACAACAGCTACTTCACAGGAGGGAACTAAAGGTGGAGCAGTGTCAGTCTATATTAAGACTAACCTCACATCCAGACTAGTTAAAGTGTATGACCCACTGGAAGTCATACATGTGTAACTCACCACAAACAGAGTGCTGTACCATATCCTTGCAACATATAGGTCCCCCTCCATGTCACAGGAAACTCATACTACATATCTCAATGTACTAGAGTCCCTCACCATTCAACTCAATATGATATTCATGGGGGATCTCAACTACCCCTCTATAGATTGGGAATCCTATACCACTTCTAATTCACAAGCCCAACGATTCCTAAACTTTGTTAATACCAACATTCTGGAAAAGTTGGTCCATTCTGCTACCAGCGGTGTAAACATCATTGACCTTGTACTCAGAAACATTGAGGGCCAGTGTTCCTCACTCAGAATAATGTCTTTACTCGTCAGATCTGACCATAAGACAATATTACTTGAAATATAAACTAAATTTGAAGCTCCAGGAAAACCAAAAACCTTTAGGAACTATTCCAAGGCTAGTCTCTTTCTACTAATGAACACCTTGGCTAAATCCCAAGCACCCCAAATCCAATAAACACCATTGAATACAGTGGCTATATACAAAAACTCTGTACCTCCATATTGATAGCTCTATAGACCAAGCTTTCCCCACTCATATTAAGAACAAGACAAACTCAAAAAGACAAGCCATATTGGTGGAATCACACTTTCAATTGGTTATACAACAAAAAAAAAAAATCATGGCCAAGTGTAGGAGGAACAAATCCGTACATAGTAAAAGCCCCCTGACCAATCTAAACAGGCAACTAAGAGGGTTAATTAATACTTCATAGGCTAAATTTGAAGACAATTCTCAGACAAAGGGCAACCACAAAACTTTCTCCAGGGATCTAAACCTTGTCATCTCAATGAACAAAACATGCTGGAGGGATAGGTTCCTGACCCAGAGACTCCCAGGACTCTGGAATAGACTGCCCGTACATGTCAAGCAGAGCGCCTCTTTGGCCATCTTCAAAAGGAACCTTGATGATTGGATGGGAGACAGGAGATTCATCCCAGGGTTCACGTCAGTCACCCTGCTAGACAGGGGTCCAGGGAAGTAATTACTGTGGGAAGAAATAGCCAGGGAATTGTTATGGCTAGGCTTGTATAGGCCCTAAGGCCGATAGCTTAGTACCAACCTATGAACCTATGTCTATAACCTAAGAGGAAATACACAACAATGCACTGAACTTATTGTAAATGGCATCACCTATACTGAAGGCCATTGCCACCCTTTTGGCTGACAAGTTTCCTCCTATCCCCCTGCCACAATGGTTCAAAGAAAATATCACATACAACAATCCTCTCAACCATTACCAGAGAATGGGTCATTAATGCACTTTCCAAGACCAGAAACACTGCATCAGTGGGCCTCAATAACATCTTGGGATGTTTAATAAATAGCATGAAACGTGGCTTCTCAGGTCCACTTGAATCACTTTTCAACTCAAGCCTTCAGTCAGGTTTTGTGTCCAAGGAATCACCAATCCAAGGCTCACCAAAGCATTGGATGAAGGTAAGAATGCGCACACAGCTTACCTCAACCTGGCCAAGGTTTTTGATACAATACCCCACTCAGGCATTATAGACAAGCTCATTAATTTAGGTATAAACCCTTTTATCACCCACTGGATAGCAAGTTGACTTACTGATAGGACGCAGGAGGTCAAAACAGGTGAGGCCATCTCCATCAAGAAGCCAGTTTCTGGTGGAGTCCCCCAGGGCCTGATACTGGGCCCACTCCTTTATGGCATCTATTTCTATGAAATGGAAACAAATGCTGAAGGTTTATGGGTGACTACATTTGCAGATGATTGCTAGATGGAGGTTATCATCAACTCCCCTGCAGAAATTAGCATTCTTCAAGAAGGCCTATCACTTACTAACAAATGGTGCCAAAGTCATAATTATAAACTCAATACTAAGAAATGCATAGTTGTACCCTTTGAGAAATCAACCATCCTAACTAATTAACTAACTAACTAACTAACCATCCTAACTAACTAACCATGTTGCTAATACACCCCTAATAGTCGAACCAGTGATCCGGGATCTGGGTAGGCACATAGACAATAGCCTTTCCTTTGCCCACCACATGGCCACAGTGGTGAGGAAATTCTTTTATGTTGTGCAACCTATAAGTAAGGGCATGGCATCTAGGTCCAAAGGGTTCATTATCCCACTGCAGTCTGCCCTTATCAGACCAATCATAGCGTACAATGCACCCTTTGGTATGTATCTAATCAAGCATATGCAGCAACTAGAGTGACCTCAAAGATTCCTTACAAAAATAATACAAGGTGTAACAAACCTGCCTTGTGTAGACCACCTGAAAGCCCTTTCTTTCTACTCAGTCTTCTATAGATTGCTGAGGGGTGATCTATGCCTGGCTTAAAAGGCATCTGCATACTCCACACTTATGAATCTCCTATATATTTATAAGTCAAAAAGTACCAGAAATACAAGGTCTAGGGACCTGCATTTTGTCTGTGACTTAAACAGAACATGCTGCAGAGACATATATGTGTCCCAGAGACTGCCTCTGTTATGGAACAGGCTTCTCATCCATGTGAAGCTGAGTTTATCTGTTACCCAATTTAAGAACAACCTAGACAAGTGGATGGGGAATAGGAAATTTATACCGGGCCTGGCACCCATGTCTCTTATGGACAGAGGTAGCTTATAAACTCCTGGCCCTCAATGTCCTATTTGGATGCAGGGCATCATTATTCATTTGTGAAAACTTGGCTAGGCTTAGAAAGGCTCCTGGGGTCATTAGCCTAGTAACAGTCGATGAATCTATGAATGTATGATTAAACTTCAGTTACCTACCTTTTATATCTTTCTAACCATAAGTTGTCCAGCACACGATCTGTGGCTTTAACCAACTCTTCTATCATATTTTTAAAAGCATGTTTCTATATTATGTCATTGTAATGCCTTACTGTAGATAATGTATTGAAAATTGATGGGTAGTGATCATCAAAGACAATCACATGATTAAGGAAACACTATTTTTGGCAAGACCATAAGTATCTGATATAGATTTAAAAATATCCAGAATACTGAGGCTATACCCTCAGCAGCTACCCAACTCTGTGAGATAGAGAGAGAGACAGAGTGTGTGTGTGTGTGTGTGTGTGTGTGTGTGTGTGTGTGTGTGTGTGTGTGTGTGTGTGTGCGCATGCATGTGTGCATGTGTGCATGTGTGTGTATGTATATATATATATATATATATATATATATATATATATATATATATATATGTATATATATATATATATATATATGTGTGTATATATATATATATATATATATATATATATATATATATGTATATATACATATATATATATATAATACACACACATACATGTAAACATATACATATAGAGCGAGAGAGAGTGACAGAGGGAGGGAAAGATACATACACACACACACATACACACACACACATACACACACACACACACACACACACACACACACACACACACACACACACACACACACACACACACACCTACCATTACATATGCAGAGGTTCTGAAGGCAATAACTGCAAAAGCCTCTCTTGTATTTCAAGAAGCCATCAGCTCAAGAAAACCAGAATCTCATATGACTAACATATCATTCAAGACTCCCACTGACCACAGTAAATCAAATTCATCTTTCAATGGCAGTGGAGAAAATCAAAGATAGTACAACACCCAAGGTAAAAAGGGTGCCAAGCCATACATAAAAACTCTTAAGGCAGATAATGTGACATGACAGTCTCTCAAAATTTAACTGCCGACTTTATTGTGCAAAAAAACAGATAACTAACTTCAGTGGACCTTATTAGGGATGCCTGAACTAAGTTTTATTTATTTATCATTTGTTGATTGAGATAATCCCACTAACCTACTGGCCTCTTTTCAGGGGAGACCCACTGTGGTATTTCTCCTACTTGGGGAAATTTGGCCAGACAACGAGGGGAACTTCCCCTACTCCTTTTGATAGATGCTCTGATCTTTTACATCCACATGAGCTACCACCTACTCAAGCAGATGGGACCTTTGTTTAACATCTCAAGCAAAGGGCAACACACACACGAATGAAGTGCCCATCTAATACTGCACTGTAGTGTCAGCGGTCCATTCACCTGCAGTGGGAATAGAAACTGCAACCTTCTAATCTTCCAGCACCAAATGTGAGTGTGCTGTGTGTCACACCACTGACACAGCTACTGTTAAAAAGATTAAAAGTTAAGACGTAATCATCGTTCATGCTGCAGTGAACAGTCTTTGGAATGCCCTCCCTCTCTGATGTGTAGAAGGATACGATAGGATTATTGATTATCTTTGCAGGTATGGTATAGCCATATCTGCTTAGTGAAATCCACCCATAACCTTGTGTGGAAATATCAGGACCCAATTTTGGCATTCAGTTAGTGGTTAAGTGTATGGCATCATAGACAGGAGATACAGTGCCTGTTGGCCTGGACTGAAATGTGCAAACAATCAAAGTGCTTTGTACCTGCTGTGCTTCATCTGTCTTCAGGGTGGAGAAATACTAAAAAATGTATTTTCCACATCCTTAGTACTTTTAAGGCCTATTCAGATTCTAAGACAAGTCATCGTCATCATCACTAACCCCATTTTCCCATTTGCCACATGAGGTTAGGGTGCCATGTAATCTGTCACTACTTCCATCCATCATTTTGTTGGAGGTCTTTCTTTCTTCTTGCCTTCTTACTTACTCACCCAAATCATCAACAAATCATCATCTGTTTTCCTGGACATATGCTTGAACCATTGTAATGTGTTCTCTTTGACTTTCTCTGGAATTGGAGATATTTTGGCTTCTGCTATAATGTCATTATTCCATTGTCTGTACCACATTCTGCATTCTACCAGTCATCTCAAACACTCATCTCCATCACGTCTAGCTTCCTCAGCTGCTCTGCCTTCACTGTCCAGTTTCTTTTTTTTTTTTGCCATGCAGAAATGTTTATTGTATTGCTGTTTTGTGCTCCTTACTTTTCAGTTTCTTTGGTGGTGTTCTGTCATACTCTATCCATGCCACTCTGTGCCAGTTGGTTGCAACCCCTCTGATTCTAGCTTTGATCTCCTTCTTCAGACTTCTCTTCTCCTTACCCCCCTTCCCAGATACCTGAAGCTGTTAGCCTGCTCCTTGATTTTCCTGTCTGTTTCAGTTTCTTCTGAATCCCCGCTGTCAGTTCCATCCCGTGTAACTTCAGGTATGCATTCCATTCCCCTATCGATTGCTGAAGTTCTTGCTTAGAGTCTGCTTACAATACATAGAGCAGCTTTGATCATTCCCCTCCAACCTGTTTGGCAATGTTGTCTGTTACTAGCATGAACAGTAGTGAGCTCAGAGCTGAATCCTGATGAACTCTCACTCCAACTGGGAACCCATCTGTGAGTCCAAGCACTGCCTGCACTTTAAACAGCATCATCGGTGCACTATTTAATATTAATATTATAGGAATCTACCATACATATATTCTTTATAGATCATGAGGATTTCTTTAGTAAATTGCAGGATGCAGTAAAATAATGAAATTACAATATTTACAAGGGATTTTAATTACCCAAACACTGATTGAGTAAAATTCTTAACATCAAAAAAGTTTGGCATTATAATAATAATAATGATAATTATAATAAATGACTATCTTAAACAAAACAGAATGGAACATGTATCAAACAAGGTTATAAATAAATCATACTTCTAGATGTTCTCAAAGGGCAATATGATGCAACAAATGTCGTAGATTACACTGCAAATATTCAGTACTTCAGAAATGTAGCAGCATACCAATTTGCCACTGTGAAAGTTTTTCTTTTATTCATTTGCATAAAAAGAGCAGTACACATGAGTTCCAGAAACGAAAGTATGAATTGCAAACTCATCTAGAGACAAAATCAGATGCACAAAAACGTGTATTGTAAACCTGACCTGGTTTGGCTAACCTAATTATTATATATGAAAAGCCAGTGTAATGTTATGGCTTAAATGCAATGTAGGAATACATAAATAATGCAACTAGAGTAGCTGTTAACTGTAAAAACAAATAAGGAGTTATAGTATCTAAAAAAGAAAGACTTGTCATTTGATAACTCTAATGACATATATTAAAGTATTATAACATCTTTAATATTTGTTTTACATACAGAGAGATAGATAAGTAGATAACTGTTACAAATGAGTGGCACCTAGTGCAGTAAGAGAAATTAATAAATTCCACTAATGACTGTAAAAGAAATTAATGTATTGCAAAAATATATTTGTACATACTCATAGCAGCAAAACCATAGCCCGCCTTAGGCATAGGCCAACTAGGCAGCCGCCTAGGGCACCGCTCTAGCAGGGGCACTTCTCCAGTATTTATTTGGTGTAGGTAGACCAGGATGGGGGCACCGAATAGTGTGGTGGGGGGCGCCATGAAGCCCTTTGGCCTAGGGCACCAGTTGACCTAACTCCGCTCCTGAGCAAAACTATGTAGTCTATCACCCCCTGATGATTGAATCAACAGATTAACTAAGAAAAACTGTACATTCATACATGCTAGCTTTACTGATTCAGATCTTTTAAAAAAAATATTAAGTCAAGCTGAATAAAATGTTGCCAGTAAAACAACCAACACTTTATTAGATAAAATAATCTGACCTCCTCAACTTTTTGGTAATCCTTGCAGACCATGAATTGTGTTAACTTCATATTAAATGGCAGTCATAAAAATCACTTAATGTTTCAATAAAGAGGGAGAAGACTGTATGTATTCAGCAACTTATCACTTGCAAAGCCAAATGGGTTATCTCACCACTTGTGCATGCAGTGTTTTTTATGTAGGAGAAAACCTCCTGCATGTGCAGAAGTGCAGAATATTTGAGTGACATTATGTAAAAAAGTGAATAATGCATTATATGAGCATACACTCAAGCTTCAGACTGCTTTATTTATGTTCACAAATATTTACATAGTGAATGGGTTTAACACAGCATGACAGCTTTAAAAAAATCAACGGAGATTCTCCGTTGCTTTTTTTAAAGCTGTCTCGCTGTGTTAAACTCCTTTAACATAGCGAGACACTTTGTAAAAAGCAACAGAGATCTTGCTTTCTCTGAAGCTGTCTCACTGTGTTAAACTCCTTTAACATAGCGAAACACTTTGTAAAAAGCAACGGAGATCTTGCTTTCTCTGTTGCTTCCGCCCACAGCTCTGATGTACTGCGTAAGCATACGCATGCGCAGTACATCGGAACTGCCACAGAATACTAGACAGCTGCAGAAGGGCAGCAAGGAGGCATTATATAATGCCATTATTTAAGAAAAGTAATTATTTTTTTTCTTAAATAATGTCATTGTATAATAGCAATAACCCACTTCTGGGTGTGGATAATGCTGGATTTACCCACGGTTGTCTTTGTTTGGCCACTCGGTCTTTGCCCTCGTGACCAAACCACACCAACCATGGGTAAATCCAGCATTACCCACACCCAGCCGTGGGTTATTGCTATATTATTTACTATGAAACATTATTGACAAGTTGCATGGCTTTCTAACATACGTTTTCAACTTATTTGCTTAAAATTCAGGGACAGATACCCCAACTGAGGGATTGTTTTTCAGTATTGCCTTAATTCACTGAAAAAAAAGTTACTAGAACAGTAGGCTTTGCATCTACATAAGTTTTCTGAACAATAACAGGTGTGGAATTCTCATATCTAGCATAACATAACTGTTTCTAATCATCATTGCTTTACCATTAATTGAACCCTTAAGAGAGGAGGGGCAAGATTTTAGGCCAAATCAGAGGCATTCAGCAAAATTAGGAACAGTTGAAAGCTGTGCTTTACAGTATTATAGATATCGCAAAGATTTTATAATTATAATTTATTTTTTGTTGTATCTGATCTTATTGCTATAATTTTGCCTTTGTCCTGTCCATGTATGAAAAGGATCCTATTTCGATCAGACCTCCATTCCAGTTATGAAACTGTAAATACGTAAATAAATCCATTAATAAATAAATAAATAAATGTTTCTTTGAGCATTGTATCACAAGGCATTGTAAATGGGTCACACTTATAATCACCATAGCTGAGGTTCATCAAAGTCAGAATTGCTAGGCTTCTACTCAGATCTGCGCATTCAGGATAATGCTGTCAGGATAAAACTGAGAAAGTATTAGTGTAAAAGTTTCAAAGGATTCAAAATGTGTTGAGCTGCATTGCTGCATATCCAGGCTCAGATCACAGCAGAATGTTCATCCTCACTGTGCATTCTTGAATCAGTCATGCTATTTCTTTGACTCCGGTACTGATCATGATAATGGGACCTTAGCTCCTAATAAGCTTGCCTGGTTGGCAGTGTTCAGGCATAGGTAGGGTAAGCAAGTGCTATGTCCATTTCTTACATCATACTTTGCTAGTGTCGAAAGAAAGTGTATTATTCATAAGAGCTATCCTGCATGGAGAAAGGAGGGTTTTTGCTGTGTACACAGTACTTAAAGCACTGACATAAATGTTAATACAGAAGATTTGCTAAGCTGAAAGTGTATTTTAAACTTTGTCAACTTTTAATGCCATCACAGCAATATGATGGGATTTTTATAAAATACAAAGCAGAATGTGTCATGGTGAGATAAAGGTTGCTTTGTGCTCCTGTTATACAAAATGTACTCCATGCAATTTATTTGCAAAAGAATTGAGTTAAACATGTAAGGCATGTCAAATTTACTGAAATCTTAAGAAATTAAAGTTGTATGCACTAACATTTCAAGTTAGTACAGCTATCTTTTATTAAACTTCAGTTCATCCAAACTATTTATGAACTAGTGATTGATGGAATTTATTTGTAGTTCTGCTGACCCAATGTGGCAACTGTTATTTCTTCACGTTCTTCCTGGGGGTATAAAAAATGCAATGTGTGAGATAATACTGCCAAAAATTATAACATGTACCAGGTGCTGGTCAACATATGTAATACAAATTGTTTTGCCTGTGTGCAGCAGACTCTCTATAGAAGTATATCATTGTGCAAGGAGCTGGGGCATTCAAATTTATTACAAAGATGCGTAAATGTATTCTGCACACTGGACTTAGTATGCTGACATTCATCACAACAATTCATAGACCTGAATCACAATACTGACAGGTAGCAAAACAATAAACTGTATTTTTCTAAGAGGAGTGCACAGATACCCATTGTGCAAAGTGATATACTGTGTGAAAGTATGCTACAAGGGTTGGGAGGGCGGCCTAATGGTTAAGATGTTTGCCTTACAAGCACACGGTGCAGGGTTTGAGTCTCACAAGGGATAATTGGCTAGGCTTAAAATGGCAACAAGGGCAGTTAGCCTATTACTAATCTATGAACATGGGGGCTACAAAACAAGGAGAGTAGCACGACAAACAAACTAAATCTTTATGTATTCTGCCATCACACCATACAGAAATTCATAAAACTTTTAGATCATTAGGCACGATAACAGAGCTATGGTCATTACAGTAATAGGATAATGAGGGCATCTAAAGCTGTTTGAGCTCCCATTGGTTGGAGCTGAGCAGCATCACCATAAGAGGGGACAGTGTTGTTGTTATAGCAGGTTTGCCCTCATCACAGGGAACGTTGTTACTGGTAGGGACTTTCCTACAGTATGAATTTTTTTTTTTTTTTTTAATTCTGCTCTGATATTGCTGATCAGCTCTGAAGGGTTGACCAGTGCTGTCACAAACACAATACCATCTCTCTAGGAACATGGTTCTAGTCTTGTGAAGTTACCATGTTGGGACTGGTTTGTTAAGTAGTGTTCGTGAATTATGTATGATCCTGGGGCAATGGCACATTTGCAATTGTGCTAAATGTGTATATTACAGTGGAAAGAAAGTGAGTATGACTACATACATGGTCTTTCTGTATTGCGTATTAATTTTTATGAATCACCTATCCTGCTTTACAGTGCACAACATACATGATTCCTACCCAGAGTGCTTATGATTGCAAATGTCTACTTAATTTATGTAGCACTAGGAGGTGTTGAGACAGGATTATATTGAGAAATAGTGTATTTGTTTACATTTCAATGAGTTCTTCACATACTTGGAAATTAAAAAGTGTTATTTATATAAAGCACAGAATATGTGATGCCTAGTTCCACCAACTGAGTGTGTGCTTTATTCATTATCTGCTTATACCACACATTCTGTGCATTCTACTAGCAGGGCTATCAACACGGAAAGTCTTTAATAAGATAACAGTAACATTCACAAGATGTATGATGCTATGGAAAAAATGAAGACAATGTCTGGGGGAGGGGGTAGAGAGAGAGAAAGAGGGGCATAGTAATTGTGTTGCATAGGAGAAATCACTCAGACAAGAGGTTACAACTCAACAAATGTTCAGCCAGATGAAAATAAATGGTTGGCTCTTCAACTCAATAAGCCTTAAAAAAAAAAAAAAAAGCCATCCCCCTGCACCCCTATGTGAGAGAACTCCCCCACACACACACACCACCCAATGTACCCATGCAATTATTTGAATGTACACTGTGGTTGCAAGTTCTCCACAAAATCTGCTAATACAGAAAAGCAGATCCTCATCTCTTTTTTCACAGTGTGGTATTGCTCTTTGAAGACTTTTAAATGACCAGTAAACTACACTGTACAGATCAGAAACCTACCAAGAGCACATCGTGGAACAGCCTTCATTTTGACATTTCTATAAATCTTATTTGCCATTGTTCCAGCCAGCTTGGGTTACAATCGAAATTTGGAAATCATTTGCATCGAATGCTGTTTGGTCTAAGAAGAAGAAGAGCCAAAACCAGTTCTGGTGATGTTTGAGGTTAGATTTTTTCCCCACTGTTGTGCTGTTGCGTGACCTCGGAGTCAATGTTTATAAGGTGGGGATATAGGAAGTGTGCCCCCACTTGGGTGATGTGGGGAGGTCTTCTACTTAACAGCATTCAATGTAAATGCCCTCTATTGAATGACATTAATCCAGCCAGTTTATACCACTATGGGAAGTAAATATATTGTCTGGGCTTTTAACACAGCATGTCGTATTACAGTGGCTTGCCCTACTAATTTATATTTGTCCTAGAACTATAACCTGCAGTCTGAAAACTTCTTTTGGAATGTGGAGATGGGGAGAGAAGCCACAAATGAATGCTGTCTGACTGCTTCCTCATTTGCATAATTCACTTTCTTGTTTTTTCACAGTAGAGGGTCTTCATATAGTAAACCCTGTATGGTTAGTGTTAGTGAATCCTTGTATGGCCTGCTTTTGTGTATTTAATAAGGTATTATGTGGCCATAAACAGGTATGACTTTATGAAGAAGATCAGTAAATCAAATCTGAGGGCTCAAATTGTCATAGCAATGAGAGTTATGTTAGCACCCATTTTGTTAAAACCGTAAAATACTGGGTATCTTATTGTAGGAGCTGAATTCATTGTTTTCATCAAGCCACATTCTATTGTTTGTTACATTGAATGGAACTACCTTGGCTCTGTCTCCCTTTTTCTCTTAGGGAACAATAAGGCATATATTTAAATTTGAAAATGAAAAAAAGTATTTATTAATATTTGTAACTAGTTTTCCAAAACTGTTTTTGATATTTGTTTTATTCTTGAGCTTTTCTCTTCTGAGGTACCACAAAAAAAAAAAACATACACACACATTTATATATATATATATATATATATATATATATATATATATATATATATATATATATACGTATATAGATATAGATATACGTATGTGTATTTGTGTGTGCATGTTATTGCAACTTCTATTCTTGCAATGAACAATTAATGTAACCAACTTAGACTCTTTTTAATTTCTCCAATTCTTTTGGGTTTCTAATACTATGATGGGAATGAACCCCATTCCTAAGTCAAAGTATAATTAAATGCATGAAATTAGTATTGTTTCAGTCTTTGATGCTTTGATGTCAACCAGAAGTGCTCTTCGCAGCACCCGCAGTGTGCCCAGTAATGACTCCTTTTGCAATTTACATGTATTGGTAACATCTAAATATGAGTGTAGATTCCTTTTTATAAGACCCGTTGCTGCTACTACTATTGGAGCTATCTGAGTATCTTTCTTCCACATTGCTCTCATTTCTGAATGCAAATCCTAATATTTTATGATTTTGTATCTCTCTATACGCAAGACACTGTAGTCACTGGGTGAAGTGATTTCAATGATTAATGCTACTTTTGTCTTCTTTTCGTGGACCACTATATCTGATTTACTCGCATCTGTCTTTTGAACTGTTGATAATGGGTGATCCCATGTGATGTAGCCTTCATAAATTTCTATGGTGCTTTGTGGCTCGTGTTTCCAGTGCTTTTCAGCTACTTCAATATTATGATGTTTGCACAATCATCAGTGCAACAGTCTTGCCACATTATTATGCCTTTCAGTATACAGTCTTTCTGCCATTAGTATGTCACAACCAGCAATGAGAAGTGCAATTGTCTCCAATTCTCTTTTACAAAACCTACATTTGTCTGTTTCTCCCACATATACAATGGACTTTGTAAACCAAAGTGTAAACAGCCCATTATGGTGGGCCTCCAATATTAACCTTTCATCTTTTGGTTTGAATTCACCTCTCCTTAACCATTACTGTGTTTGTTCCTGATCAACATGAAGTTCCTCCTGAAGTTTTCTGTACTTGCAACTAAATTTATGCTTTTTCCACATTTCTTTCCTTCTCATCTGATCCTTCACCTTATATTCTTTCTTTTGTTTTTTGGCACATTCAGTTGCCACCTGATTTTTATCTACTGGTTTGATTTCCATTCCCGTTTGATGCCAATATGCTTCTGCTACAATAAGAAGGGAAGTCATCTTAGATTTATTCTCCTCATGTTTCAAAATTTTCACTATGTTTCGGTTTTGTGAGGTCAGCAGATATGTATGCAGTCCCACAATTGCAGATCTGTACATGTACTCAATTTCAATTAAGCCCATACCTCCTTCTGAACGGGGAATGTATAATCTTGGTATGCACTAATTTTTATAAATCATTTGATGAGCATGAAGCATCCTTCTTGTTTTCCTGTCTAATCTGTCCAACACCTTTTGGGGCCAGTCAGTCACTCCAAAGCTGTAAGTTAGGATAGGAAGAGCAAACTGGTTTATAGCTTGAATTTTGTTCCTAGATGTCAACACTGTTTTCAGGATTAATTTAAGTCTTCTAAAATATTCCTTACCAAGTTTTATTTGCATTTGTTCATGTTTTATTGCTGATCCTACATCAATTCCCAAATATTTATACACTCCCTCTTGCTCAAGTTCTTTTATCTCACATTTTTATCTCAAACTGATGTTTTCTTGGTGCTGTAACTTTCTTGCTTTAAACATTGCTTTTGCACATTTATCAAGACCAAATTAAATTCTTATATCATCTGAAAAAGTTTTGACTACTTAGTTGTGCTTTCAGTTCCTCATCTGATGAGCTGTACAGTTTTAAATCATCGACATGGAGAAGATGAGAATTTTTTACACTTTGTTGCTTTCTGCAAATTATAGCCATGATCTAATCTGTTAAGCAGACAGCTTAATGGGTTAAGGGCAATGCAAAAGAACAATGGTGACAGAGTCACCCTGAAATATCCTCCTTTGGATTTTTATCCCTGGATTAATAATTTGTCCTTTATCATGGCATAACTGCAGAGTGGTTTGCCACTGTTTCATGGTCGCTGTGATGTAATTTATCAGTGTAGCGTGTATCTTATACATTTTAAAAACTCTTTTATGCATGAATGTGAGATACTGTCAAATGCTTTTTTTGTAGCCAATCAGTGCCATACTTAGATTCTTCCTCTTTTTACAGTTCTCCACTATGACTTTATTTAACAACAAATGCTCCTTTGTTCTATATGACTTTCTTTTATTCCTCTTTTGATCTATTGCCATAATTGAGTTTAATTCTAAATGACTATAAACTCTGTCGGCATCAATTCCAGTGTATAGTTTATATGTCTTTAGAAGGCAAGTTATTGGTCTATAATTTATAGGGTAGCTTGCAGGTTCACTCTTAAGTAGGAGCATTGTTTTACATGTTGTTAGTCAGGTTTGTGTCTGTTCGGGGTGTGCATATAAATTGTTCTTACTTATGGCTAAATCTTCATGCAAAGCTGTTAACACTTTTAAACAGAAGTTAGGTACTGCATCTGGACCTGAGGTTTTCCAATTAGAGGCTTTTCTTAACTTTGTTTCCAACTCTGTCACTGTTACTTCATCCAATTTCATATCCTGGGCTGTACCTTTGAAATTCTTATTCTTTCTTTTACTTCTTCTATCCATTTAGCATCTTTGCTATGTTCCACAGGGTCTTCATAAATACTTCTCCAAAATGTATCTATTCTTTCTTTGGTGGTCTTTCAATTCCTTTTACCTTGTTCCCCAATTCTCTATAAAGCTTTTTTGGGTCATCAATAATTTGCTTATTACTTTTCCTTTATATTTATCTGCGTATCTTCTAAGTTTTTCTGCCTGGGCTGATATTTTTCTTTTATTATTTGTGATAGTGCATGATAAATCCTGATCTGTTATAATATTGCGCATTGCCTTTATGACTTCTGTCTTTCTGAGTATTTTTGTTTATCTGTTCCCTCTTTTGTACTCTTCTAACAGTGACACTTTTGTCTTAATTGCTTTATAGGTTTCTCTGTTTATAACTTTCATGATGGTATTCAGTTTTTCCCCTTTCTTTCCCTTACTAGCCTGTGTTCTTGTGGTAGAATTTTATCTATTATTAATTTAGCTGCACAGTAATATATCCTGTTTATTTCTGTTATATTGCATGGATCTCTGTGGACAGACCAAATTACCGTGTTCATTTGTTTTTTCAAATTTCTAACTTTCTAGGTTTTATTGACCTTCTACAGTCTATTTCTTTTAGTGATTTTAATATGTCTGTCTATCTCTATTAAATCAAGCAACTGTTTTATTAGCTCATTTTCTTCTAAGCTGAGGGCACATTTTTTGTTATCCGTTTTTTGTGGGCATTCTATAGTAAGTTCTATAACATCTTTCTGTGACACATTCTCTTCAATTTCAACCTGTGTCATCCGTTGCTCTGTCATTCGGGAACTCACTAGCCTATCACTCCTCATCATTGACTGCATCAATGTTGCCACAATTTCCTGTTTCTTCTTTTGCTGTCCAGCTTCAAGTGAACGTTTATACTGGTTTTCTGTGGCAGGCTCCAAAATATCTTCCTATGACAATTGACCAGTTGCTTCCCATTCTACTGGTTTCTCCTTAATCTGGATGTCTATTGCCCTATCCTGCTGTGGTGCTTTCTGAATTAGATTTTGTACACTGAATCCTTCACTTCGCAGGTACTCCATAACCTCAGTTTCTATTTCTTTAACTTCTCCATTATTCATCTCTTTTTCTACTTTTCCTCTCAGTCTTCTTATTTTTTGTATTGTAAAGTTTTCCATATCCAGATTCCTTTGCCTGTATTTGTCTTCAAATATATTTGGTGCTGCTCTTTTTGTATTGATTAGTTTTGCTTTCTCCTTTGCATAAATATTTAAGCAATAACCCATGCCTGGGTGTGGGTAATGCTGGATTTACCACAGTTGGTGTGGTTTGGTCACGAGGGTGAAGTGGGTTATTGCTATTATACAATGACATTATTTAAAAAAAAAAAAACTTTTCTTAAATAATGGCATTGTATAATGCCTCCTTGCTGCCCTTTCACAGCTGTCCAGTATTCTGTGTCAGTTCTGATGTACTGCACATGTGTATGGTTACATAGTACATCAGAACTGTGTGTGGAAGCAACGGAGAAAAGAAGATCTCTGTTGCTTTTAAAAACGTGTCTCGCTATGTTAAAAGAGTTTAACATAGCGAGAGAGCTTTAAAAAAAGCAACAGAGATTTTCCTTTCGCCGTTGCTTTTTTTAAAGCTGTCTCACTATGTTAAACGAGTATAACATAATGAGACAGCTTTAAAAAAAACAACAGAGAAAGGAAGATCTCCTTTCCTTTTTTTTTTAAAGATATCTCGCTATGTTAAACTTGTTTAACATAGCGAGATAACAGCAACGGAGCTCTTCCATTCTCCATTGCTGTCCAACAACAACAACAACAAAAAAAGACTTACACTAATGGAAAAAGTCCAGGCGACCAGACCTTTTTCCATTAGTATAAGTCTGATTTACAATGTGCATGCTGACCAATCAGCGTGCATGTTTTGGAATATTAATGGGGGGGTCATTGTATAATACACCATATTCAATTTCTTTTTCTTTCTCATGTCCATATTTCTTCTTCAGATGACCCCTGATCTTCCTGTTTCTCCTTTCTTTGGGAACTCATTCCACCATGCTGTGATATAACATGTGTTGGACCTTCTACACCAAATCCTTCACTTTGCAGGCATTCCATAACTTCAACTTCTGTTTTTTTAAATTCTACCTTACTAATCTTCTTTTCTACATTCCCTCTTTGTGATATTATGTTTTATTGTGAAATTTTCCATATCTGGATGCTTTTTCTTGTATTTCTCTTTGAATATCTTTGAGTCTGCCTTTTTTTGTATTGATTAATTTGTCTCTCGACTTTGCATAAATATTGCACCATATCAAATCTCTCTTTCTTTCCATGTCCATATTTCTTTTTTATACTTTTCAAAAATTTCTAGGTTTTGTTCTTTATATTTTTGCCCTTCCTCAGATGCTTCTTTTTCCAAACAAATCAAAGTTTCTTGGTCTATGCAGTGTTTTTCACAAATCTGTTGTATTAATGAACACAAATTTTTATTTGAATCTTCTGATAGTTTTCCTTGTGGAAATATTTTTCTTTCCTCTAATTTCTGTCTTAATCTTTTTGTGTATCTTGTGTCTGGAAATTCTGGGCTTTTTGGATAATACATAATTTAAAATACAGTCTGCATATCAGTGTCATGTTGAAGACAGGCTCCACCTGGTGAAGTTACTCACAAATACTTGAGGTTGAATTTAGTTTCAGCAATACTGCTTTATTTTGCTTGCTGACTTATCATCTCTCCATTGGGACTTCAGTAAGAGATCTGACATGATACCAGAAAAAAAGTGAACTAGATTGGAAATGGTTTGAGTAGGTAAACAATAGCTTGGAAAATACAGTGACTAGACATAATGACAGAGGAAGTTGTAGAAATCAGATTTGCTCAGAAGAAACAAATAGAACAAGCTCAGCAACTACAAGAATTAGTAATGGGGTTGACCCTTCACACCATCTTCATTAGTGAACTTCCAGAAAGCCTAAAATGAAACACTTGCCTCTTTGTTGATTACATAAAGCTACAGTATGCAATTGATATACATGGTGTGGAGGAAAAAAAAAACGAAATGGGCAAGCCAAACAGTGCAGTGTGAAAGACTGCTACTACTTTAATTGAAAAATCAAACCCATAAATGTTTGAAGCAGAAACTAAGGAAAAGCATTCACTAGTGTGAGAAAGTAGAGTCAACAGCAATTGAAAAAGGGAGGAGGTACTTAACTGAAATAACCTAAAGGTTAACCATGCAGAGTAAGAAAGCAGCAGTGAGGCTTAGTGGAATATTAGGATTCATAGTAAAGACATTACAATTAGAAAAAGAAAAGTTACAGTTCTTCTGTGTAAATATTTGTGAAGACCCTTCAACTTAATTGTACCATGTGCATTTCTGGAGACCTTCTCTGCATGATGCCACAGACACAGTATAGAAGTCCAGAAGACTGCAGTACTGATGCCGCTCAGACTACAGCAAAAGCTTCAAATCCATACTGTGATTCCATGTTTCCGTCTGCATTGCAAAAATGTGCAGAAAGTTATCAGGCACTCTGTCAGCAAACATGGAACAGAATCCCACTTCCTTATTTCACACGGTGTTGTAATGGATACGCTGTGTGGTGTCCTTTCAGTAATGCAGTAAGAATGTCTTGGCTAAAGAATGTTACTGCACTAGGCATTCTTGGGGGATAGAATAATGTAACTCAAAGGAGACACAGCATTTTGTGCTGTACCTTGTACACTTCAGTAGTGCACAGTGGTCACAGGGATAAGTTTTGAAGACCACATATCTCAATGCCACAGTGTACTGTGATGTATGTAATGAACCATTGTGACTTAACTAGCATACAGGCATGGACACTGCACTTTGGAAACTTTCTGAAGTGCACTATGGTCATTACTTGTTCTTGCTAACCAGTACATTTTTAATATCTGATATGGATTTATACTCTGTGACTTGCATCACAGAATTATGGAGTCTTGCCAGGTAACATGTCCCTCTGCTTGACCCCTAAACGCATGCACATTTATGTAGTTATAGTTACTGCAGCAACAATAATGCTGTGAAATTTGAAGATTTTGTATTTTTTAATATGCTTTTTATCCCTTTACGAGAAACTCAAATTCTGTTACAGACCATATCTAACCAACAATATAGACCACAAATTCTCCTCCTCTTCACAATATAAAACAACTCTGACCGCAAACCACCAGTTATTGTGAAAAAGACAACCAGGAAAATCAAATTTCTTTTATTCTCTCTAGCGCTTTGGTGTTTCCACCTTCAAGGAATATCTAACCAACAGCCCCAGTCTTGGTTGATCAGAGCTGTGCCATACATTTAAATAGCTGCCATGTTAAGCACCACTACTTCCACCTGTGCACTAGTGGATGAATCCTCACTATGCTCGCTGAGGGCAGAGAAATCTCCTTCTGTGGAATGTGGCTTTACTAGTCATTAGTAAGCTCTTTGGCTGACTCAGGATTACTGTGTAATGAATCTAGGGAAAAAGAAGACTGCATTTCTGAAAGGCTGGTGGTGGAATAACGATGCTGTGTACAGGTCCCCACACCATACTGTATGAATTATTATAAGTTTCCCTAGAAACGTAGGCATTTCATAACATCACTGTTGTCATGTTGCCTACTGTACAGTCTCTTAATGCACAATGTTTCTTTGCCAGCTTTTCCTAACAGATACTGATAAAGCACTGTGTCCCAAAACCATTTTCTGTGAAGGAGAGTCAACTGTTTCTCAGTCTTACCCCCCCCCCACCCCCACCCCAAAAGCCCACTATCCCTCTATCCAGCAGCATGGTTCACTCAACCTTGTGTTGCAGCCAGGAACAAGACCTCTGTTCTATTTATTTATTTTATTTTATTTTAAATTTGTTGACCGGGCTAATCTAACTGGATATATGTCCATTTTCAGTAAGGCTCGGGGAGAAAAGCTCCACATAAAAGATATGAACAAATAGAACATTAAACTTCAGTTACAAATTACTTGTCAGACAAACAGCTGTTATGTGGTAACTTAGCATTCATGATAGATAAAAGCAGAACAAAACACAAAATTCCCCACCTTTTTTTTTTTTTTAACCAAAACAGGAGTAGAAGAAAAGAGTATTCAGAAGGATGTGGGAGATTCCCAAATCAAAGTTATAAGTAAGGCACAAGAGAACAGATAGTTATTAACAAGATTGGGAGAACTAGTTAAGGGCAGTAACTCATCAATAAGGCAGATAGTTGTCTTTGAAGAAATTTAATTTGTGTGCATGTTTGTCTGTATACCTATATATATGTCTAATTTATATCTATATATATATATATATATATATATATATATATATATATATATATATATATATATATACACACACACACACACACACACACACACACACACACACACACACACACACACACACACACACACACACACCCCGGGATCACTTCTGTGTCTCTGCTCAACAGTGTCACAGAAAAATAACTTTCTTGGGTAGCATAAGCTATGGAACCTTGCTGGCTAGGCTTATGTAGGCCATTGGGCCGATAGCCTAGTACCTACCTATGAACCTATGATAGATAATAGAAAGATATATGTCTATAGATATTGATCTGTCAAGTTTATGTCAAAAAGATTAGGAAGCATCATGGTGAAAAACATTTACTCCTAATCTGTCAAAAAAATAAATAAAAACATTTTTGCATGGTGCAAGCCCCCCTGCGCTCCCAGTGTGGGGGATTGGCTGCACCTCCATAGCCTCTCTGGTACTTACGTATACCAACTCTGAGGCAGCACTGTAGAGGAGAACAGGGAAAATCACTTTTCCATGCATTTTCGTTCAGTCACAAGTACCAGCACCTAAAATTAAATGTTGAAACCATCTGCAAATACCCATATACAACCACAACCTCCCAAAACAGCAACACCCCAATCAAAAGTACAAACTAATCACTGAATTATAAACCCCATATACTAACACAACTAACACAAACCATCAAAAAATAGTCAAGAAAATGGTGCTCCACAGGAAAAAAAAATTATGTTCTTGCTTCACTTGTCTAAATAGTTTGAGCTCTGGTTCAAAAAGGAGCAGGTTAAAGCTGCTTTCCCTTCTTTGTCAGATTACTTACCCCATCACCCTTACTATCTCGGTCTTCACAGCAAAAGGATATCAAATGCTCCTCAATGAGTGTCAGGCTTTGCAGAGTCCAGTGGAAGAAGGACCCCCACCAGTTGTGTTACAAGCAATTGCATTCTGCTGTGCTTTACTCCTGGCAAGGGACACCATGCTATTAGCTTTGTTCCTGCACCACACCAGTGTATAATTTCCTTCTCCAATATCACTTATGGCTGCTAGCACCTGATTCTATACTTTAGTATGCTCTCCCTGTCTAGGACCCCCTTTTCTAAAAGGGCATACTATAGGTCTTAAGTGCAGCCTTGATGATGGATCTCTTCAGGAGTGGTTATCCCACCTGTGTCTTGTTCCCTGCTGCTGTAACATGCTGTTAACCCTAGGATTAGAGTGCCCTACATCGGGTTCCTATTGCTTGATTGAAAATTGTAAATGGCGAAATGTTGCACGTGTAACACGTAAATCGCCGTAGGGAACATTTTCCCTTTACTTCAATGCAGTGCAATCTCGGAGTAGGAATATTTAAGTAGCGGGGGTGTGGGGGGCACAGCCCCCGACATGGGGGGTGTAGGGGGTTGCCCCCCTGCCTACAGCATTTAGGTAAGTATAGTTTTTTTTTTTTTTTTTTATCATATTTTCGAAATTTCAAACATCGCTCATATGGTGTCGACCATATGGTGTTTGATGTTTGAAACTTTCGAAAATATAATATAGACCCCCCTACACCATCTTAAACACAGTCTGTGCCCCATTCTGCCTGTCTCTAAACTGTTACGTGAGTCTGTTCAGTTTTGCTTATTAACAGTGGAGTATTTCTGTGAGCATATTTGTGTGAGTCTGTGTATATGTCTATGTATGTGTTTCTCTTTGTAAACTGAGCACCAAGACATGCATTACATTACAGTGCCTTAACAAGTGTATGACATATGTGACTATAGTGCTGTAAGTTACATGTCGAGGGGTAGTATATGGACATCAATATGTTTAATGTTATATTTTATTACATTTAATTCTGTCTGTGCACAGTGGTCCTGTGCTTTGCTATTGCCAGATGCCATTGCCACTTTTAAACCTGAAATACAGCTTACTGTAGTACATAGTAAAGAGAGAGACTTTCCAAGGTGCTTATGCTGAAATTACTGACTGAATGGAAGTTGCTGAGTAGTAGTAGTAGTAACAGAATTTTCTTTTACCAGTACTATACTACTCCCCTATCCTTACTGTAAAAATGTTCTCTCACATCTGCAACTTCAGTTTAAATATGTATTTTGCTTTTACTTTGGCTTTTCTGTATCTTTACAGAAATGTTGTATCTAGTGACATACAAAATGGTGAAGCGTGATGTTTCAACAATTCTTGGTAAGTTTACAAAGTTCTTTTATAAATGAGACTTGTAGGTGCACTGTTCTATAAACTGGATTATGGTACAGATGAGCACTGATCCCCATTGTCGTAATGTTCATGCAAGCATGAGTAAGCACTAACTGTTGAATACATGCGTGCGTCTTTGACTCATGCAAACTCATGGCCACACAACTGTCTGGGATATTTACAGTGACATTGCATTAGCCGTGGTTCCCACCCTAGGAGTCTCAGAATCTCAGAACTGCAACCATTTTGCTTCTTCTCTCTAGCTGGAAGAGCTATCATCTGTTAAAGTCCCAAGCTAATGTACCGAGGAGACAAAAATATTTCTCCAACTGTACTGCACTAACTACAAAAAGAAGCATTCAGCCCAGGGTGGTAAAAAAAAGAAAGAAGAAAGAAAAAGACTTACACAGAGCCTGCTGAACAGTTGCCATTGAATCTGGAACCCCAGAACTGGAGAACAACACCATCACTACTATGATGACCTCCAGGAAGGCACCGTAACAAACTTGCATAGAGAATGGCTGAAGTTAAAGAGCAACTTAAAGTCACAAAGTAAGTATTTTTTCCCTTGATTTTCCACTACTGCAATTCAATAGCTGTAAGATGGGAATCTTTACATAGTGATATTTCCAAACTACCAGCTTTGCACTATTATTCTTTTGAGTTTTTAACTGAATTGTCATTGTGTACTGCAGTGAAAATCAGCAGACAATCCATATGAAATACATTGCTTTAAGGTAGGGTTTCATGTATTTTCTTTTCTTTATTTGACCAAAAATATGGTCATTATTTATTTAGCTGCATTCCAGGAGTGTACTCCTCCACATGTAAATGCATGAAGCAAGATGGAGTTTAACCTGTATGTCTGCATTTTATACCACTTGTCACCACTGTGATGACACAAGGCAAGCAGGTAATAGGGCAGAGGGGGAAGGAAATCACAGCTGTACAAAAAAATACCTTAAGTCATATCTGTAGCATAGGGTTAATTAAGCACTTTTTTCCTATACGTGGGTGGGTATGATATGTGCAGATGCTCGACGGCTGTGGTCATATTATAAGGGTTTACAGTTCAGCAGGTAGCCAATACCACCAAGTCCTGTGACAGGAGTGCACCTACCACAGGACATTAACATATGAGTTCAGCATAATACTATTCTATATACTAAGTATTAATGCCACTGATGTGCTAATGATGAGCTTTTCTTTGTTCCTTTTGTTTTGCAGCTCAAGTGGAGATATAGCTGAACCATGACATTTACCACCAGAGGGTGGAGCGGCTGGCTCCCTGATCTCCATATTTGTCTCTCCTTTCCTGTAATACGTATTTAGATAATTTTCAACAGATCATCAATTGCATGTTATTACTGACAGATAATTTTTATTAGTTCATCAACTGCACTTTATTACTGATAACTTTCCTTCCATTTTGTCTCCTTTTGCAGGTCCTAAACAACTTAGGGCATCTTGTTTGCAGTCTTCCACTACAACAATGGAGAGATCCCCACCATTTAGACATTCAAGCTATATACCATAATAAAGAAATGGTTGTGCATCCCCTGTGGGCGGCCTGTGTTACCACATTCACTATGAGCAGGACCAGCCACAGCTGCAGACTGTGGTGGAGGTTGCTGCTGAGATGGCTTTGTCGAGAAAGCAGGGCCTGTATGAATGACTTCTGCAGCAAGTGCATGATTCACTCATCTGGCAGGCTTTGGACATCAAGCTTCTAGAGACAATCCTTTCAACATCAGGGACTGCCCACCTTGACGTCCATGGCAGGACTGTCATTGAAGGTCTCCATAGTGGTGTGGTAGTGGTGCGGAGGTCCTGTGAGTCCCCATTCCCCATCATCTGTGCATCCACTTTATTGGGTCTTACTCACCCACTTTCAGTTATCCTCTATCCTCTACCTGCACCATCTTGTGCCTGTTTTACTTTCCCTTTGTGTACTCTACCTATTCTGTGATTCACTTCTGTCCATATTGTCTGTCTGTTTCTTGTCAATACCCTTACATCTTCCCTACCTGTCACACTTGCCCTTGCTTCATTATATTTTTTCCTTCTTCCATTAAGTATCTCCACCAAAATGAAATTAAAATACCCGCTTCTCCAGCCTTATACAGCACAACCATCTTTTGTCACCCTGTTGTGTTTCCCTTGTGTACTCTTTTCCCCTTTTCCAGATTTCCTATCCACCACATTTCCACAGTTATAAATGGAATAAACTGGTGTCTGTAACTGGATGCTGGCATACTAAGACTGCTAGCAAAGTGGATTATCTTATAGGTTCATAGGTTCATAGGTTCATACTAGGCTATCTGCCCGAGGGCATTTACAAGCCTAGCCCATCGTTTTGTGGCTTACGCCACCCCTTTAGTATGGAGAACTATACCCATTATTTTGCTGTGCCTCTGTCGAGCAGTGACACTGAGGTAATCCCTGGGGTATATCTGCGATCTCCCATCCATTGGTCAAGATTTCTCTTGAACAAGGCCAGCGAGGTGCTCTGCCTCACATGTACCCGGATTTTGTTCCACAGCATAGGGAGTCTTTGGGTGATGAATCTATCCCTCCAGCACGTCCTATTAATAGCCGTGTCGAGGTTTAAGTCTCGCGCCCTTGTGGCTCTGATGGATCTAGATTTTTTGAGGTGAAGCATATTCATCAAATCTGGGTTTGACATGGCCTTGTATGTTAGGCAAAGGTCACCTCTGAGCAAGCGTGCGACTGAATAGAGCTGGAGTTCTTTCAGTCGGGCAGCATAGGACAGATTTTTGAGACCCTTTATCCTTTTGGTGAGGAACTTTTGTGGCCTCTCCAGCTGCTGCAAGTGTCGGGTCAGATACTTGGGGTATTGTACTCAATCATTGGTCTGATGAGTGATGAGTAAAGGGAGACTATGACCTCCCTTGATCTAGATGAGAATCCCTTCATGATAAGGTGGGCAATGTAGAAGGTCTTCCTAACTACTTTAGCTACATGGGTGTCGAATGACAGACTACTATCAACCTGGGTCCCCAGGTCCCTGATAACTTCTTCTGTGCTCAGTGGATTGCCACCTATTTGGTAGCTAGGGGTAACCTTGTTTTTCCCGAAGGGTATGACTATGCATTTTTTGGCATTTAACTTTAGGCCGTGGCTCTGGCACCAGTTATCCGTTTCTGTGAGACCCTTCTGAAGGATATCTGTGTCAGATGTGTTTTCTACTATGGCGCCCAGTTTGCAGTCATCTGCAAACTTTGTCAGCCATAACCCTCCTGTGTTTGCTTGTACTTGGAAAAGTAGATGCCAAACAAGAGTGGGCCCAGGACTGAGCCCTGTGGGACACCACTTGTGACAGGCTTTGAGTCTGACATGGCGCCAGCAACTCTGACCCTATGGGTTCTGTCACTCAGCCAGTTTGCAACCCATCTTGTGATGTATGGGTTAACATTTAAGCTGATGAGTTTTTCAATGATACCCGAGTGGGGTATTGTATCAAGGCCTTAGCCAGATCGAGGTAGGCTGTATGGACTGCCTTTCCCTCATCAATGGCTTTGGTGACTGTTTCAAAAAGTCAACCAAGTTTAAAAGGCATGATCTGCCTTTGACAAAGCCAAACTGGGTTGGATCCAAAGTCTGCAAATTCCCTATGTCTTTATTTATGAGGTCCATTATGATCCTCTCCATGGCTTTGCAGATAAGGCTTGTCAAGCTAATGGGCGGTAATTTCCAGGGTCGGTGGAGGCACCGCCTTTGTGAAGTGGGACCACAGTTGCAGTGCGCCACTCCTGGGTACGTATCCAGAGGTAAGACTTTGATTAAACAGCTGTCCTAGCTGTGGGTTTAATTCCTCATTGAGTTCGTGGAGCACACAGCCGGGGACACCATCAGGTCCCATGGATGCTGTGTTTTTGCTTTGGAGAGAGCAGTTCTCACTAGGGCGCTGGAGATGTTTTGGGGGCTGCAATCGTTTGGTATAGATATCTCTCCTTTTGGGGGAGAGGGGAGAAGTTTGCACTGAACCTGTCAGCCAGTATGTTGGCAATGTCTGTAGGATCAGTAATCTTCACATCATTTTGAACTAGTTCTGAGCATATCTGGGAGTTTCCTCCTAGGTTTCTAACATAGCTAAAGAAGGCCTTATGATTGTCTTTTGAGTCTTTAGCTATTTTTCTCTCGAAATTTGCTTTGGATGATTTTATGAGAGCTCTTAGTTTTTTACTTATAGTGATCAAGGGTGTCTTACCTTTTAAGGATTTTGCTCTATCTTGTAGTAGCTTCCTCCTTTTGTTGTAGAGTTTGTTTATGGCTGGGTTCCACCAGACTGGATGCTTGCCTTTGGTACAAAGAGTCTTTGTTTTGCTTGGGATGGCCTTATCCATGCAGTCCTGCAGGTGCTGGTAGAAGGCATTTGTAAGTGATTCAGTGGCTTGAGTATTGTTTTCCGCCGGCTCGGGGGCCTTAAAGGAGACCACACTAGTCTTTAGAAGTGTGAAGTCGGCTTTTGAGAAGTTCTTTACTGTGGTCTTTTTTATTTCAGGTGGGGGTGGGATGAGGACCTCCAGCGAGATTAGTTTGTGATCTGATCTCACCAGTGAGGGGTATACTTCCGGTGTTGAACATTGTGCTCCCATGTTCGTGATGATGAGATCAAGTATGTTATCTCCTCTTGTGGGGATGGTGACAAGTTGTTCCATGGCATTTGAGTTTATGAATTCTAGGAACTTTTGGGCTAGGGTGTTTGGGCTTGAGTAGTGTTCCCAGTCTATATTAGGGTAATTGAAGTCACCTAGTATGATGGTGTTTGGTGATACATTTATCCCCTCTAGTGTTTTCAGGAAGGCCATGTGAGGTTCCTGAGTTTGTGAGGGTGGCCTGTAACATGCTACAATTTGCAGAGCAGTCTTGCCTATGGTTAATTGCACCTGGATGGTCTCCGATGCATCGTGCGTTGCCACCAGTCTTGAGGTGTGGGTGTCCTTGATGAATATGGATACCCCCCCTCCTTTCTTGGTATTGTCCGGATTTTGGGGCCGGAACGCATGATATAAGGTAAAACCTGATAGCACTGGGGTGCTCTTAGGAGCCTTGAACCAGGTTTCTGTCACAGCACAGACATCGATGTTCTCCATACTGAGAAGGGCCTCGAGTGCGTGCATTTTGAGATTTAGACTTCTGGCATTGAGCAGCATTACCCTTAGTTTTTTCCTTTTTGTGTTCTAGGGTGGTAGGTTTAGAATTTGAGCCTTGCCTAAAAAAGGCACTATGGGGGTGGCAAGAGCCTTTGCCAATATCCGGAATCCCAGGGGTGACAGGTGCAAGCCGTCCCTTGCGAAGCAGCGTGGCTTGTCCAGCATGTCATCCCAGGCAGACAGATACTGGATCCCCTTTGAATGACACCAGTGTTTAAGCCAATTGTTAAAGCTGATCATCTTATCTCTGTATTGTGGCATCATTCTTGGTGAAGGTAGGATACTGCTCAAGGTCAGGGTCATACCTGCCAGGCTACATAATCAGAGAGCTCCTCAATGTCTCTTTTCATGTAGTCCAAGGAGGTACGTCTCAGGTCGTTTACACCAGCGTGGACAATGACTGAGTCATATTTGTACCTGCTGTTGAGAGACCTGAGTGCTTGCGTTATGTGGCGGATTCTAGCGCCCGACAGGCAGCTTACTGTGACCTTCTCCTTACTCAGTCTGGTGAGCGAGACGTCAGTGTGTCTGACTATGGAGTCACCAATGACTAGTGTGTCTGGCATTGTGTTTGGCCTTAAGGGCTGTGACTGTTTGACACTCTGACTGTGAGGTCTATGTGTTGCAGGTGTTGTGTTCTGAGGTGGTGTTCTTTTCAGTGCCACTATACCAATGTGCGCATTACTCTTTGCAGTGAACTCTCACAACATTAGTGCAATGCCATGCTTGCCATCTAACTTCAGAAGCATGTGTACTTACAACAGACTTCCACATATGTGCAGCTGATAAGCATGTATGCCAGGGGCGGCTCATGCTACTGGGCTGCAGGACTGAACCCCCCCCAGCTGTAAAACAGAAAAGAAAAGTAAAGAAAAAAATAAAAATAAAAGTAAAACAAAAAGAAAACAGAACGTAACGCATGCGCACTCATGGCATTTCCTGATATTTGGACTGCTGGTGAACCAGTCTGGAGCATGCGCACAGAATCCAGACTGTCTCACCAGAAGTCCAGATTAGGAAGACAGCATTCAGATGAGAGATCCCAGAAGTCTATGCAATTACAACTGCATAGACTGGAAGGGGATTGGACTGCAATGTCTGCAGGCTGGGTAGTATCCAGCTTGCTTTCATGGGAAGAAGGAAGGACTTGGTCTCAATGGATTTTTACTGCAGGAAGGAAGGAAACTGGCATTTACAACAGACTTTGGGCTTGTGTGTGTGTGTGTGTGTGTGTGAGTGTGTATGTATATATATATATATATATATATATATATATATATATATATATATATATATATATATATATATATATGTAGCTGGTGGCTAGAGAGAATCCCAGGTTCAAACACTCAACCTTGGATACAAGGTAGCAAGAACCTGAATTCCTTACCCACCACCACTTCTGAAAAGTATTCAGATTTTTGCCTGATCTGGTTTTCTTGATTTTCAGACTTTTGAATTTCAGACTTCATATTCTTCAGAAAGTACATGGTAACACAAAACATTTTATTCTAGCAATTTTCTAAGTTTATAAGATCAATATTTAAAATTTGTCCCTGTTTTTTGGAGCTGTATTCCCCTGTTATTGGCTTTGTGCAGGCTTTTTTCTGCTAAGAGGTTGAGCGCTATGGTTTGAACTGAATTCACTTAATATGCAGGGGGCTGTATTCCCCCATTATTGGTTTGTGCAGGATTTTTTGTGCTAAGAGGTGGAGAGCTATGGTGAGAACTACTAAATGGTAGCCATTTAAGTTTCAGTCTTCCTGTTTTTAAAAAACAGCAGATTTAGTATTGTGGTATGTTGCTCTGACTGGAGTGCACATGGTTCTGGGTTCAAGACTTGGCAGTGAAATGCATGGAGGTACCACAGCATTTTATTCTAGCAACTTTCCAATGTTATACAAGCAATGTCTAAAATGTGTCCCTGGTTTTTGGGCTTTTGTCCCCCCCCCCCCGCAATAAATTTGTGCCCATGTGCTGCAAAGTTGAGAGATACAATTGAGTGTTGAGTGGATTTTACAAGGAGCTAAGACCTTCAGGGGAAGAGAAGTTTAGTGCTGCTTATGCTGAGTTAGCTTGCATTGTTAATAGCACAACAGGTAATGTACTTGCTTTCAATGCAGAAGGCTGTAGGTTCTACTCCCACAGTATGTACATGCATTACTGTACTGTGTTGTACCTTTAAAGGGGGATGCTGCAATCCTGAGAATGTCCTGTTTGGCAGAGATACCTAGTAACTATGAACCTTTTATCAGCTTGCCATCCATTCCCTATTGCAATATTACTAGTTTATCATTTAGCAGGCACTTTATTTGTAGATGAAACAATGAAATATAAAGCTGTTTGCTAGCTGCAACCTCTTCATTAGTTACAGATCTCTTTAATGTGGAATTATTTAAATGACTTTTACTTCTGCAGAGATTGTGCCTATTTACTGATACTGTTGGATTGTAGATGATTGAGTAGACTTCTATGATGGAAATCTTCTGAATTTGGCAGTTTTGTCATTATTGGTGCATGCATTTTGTTTCATTGTTTACTGGAAAAATGTTCAAAACAGTAAATTTAAAACACCTTATAACAGCTGTACTGTATTATACGAGGAATATAATTTAATACAATCTGGAAGGTGTATCAAAGAACACATGTATGTATGTTTCATGTGCAAGGGGCCTATGATTTGAATACAGCCCAAAGTTGATCTTTATCTGCCATTGACCAGATGTATTTTCTTTGAATGTGGGTTTCAATGCTGTTTCAATGAATGTGAGTTTCAAGGCCAGTGAAGTTTTAATGCGAAGTCTATTTTCATTGTGAGACTGCATTTCTTTGTTTAGCAGATGTCTATTAGTGTTTGTGTTGTAAAATGTAAAACAAAACTTTTAAATGAAATCCAAATCATCATAGAAGTAAAGCAGTATGCACATTACAGTGTTTAAGGTAAATGGGGTGAAATAGCCAAGTAATGGGACATTGGAATGCCTGCAAAGGGGAGGCCCCATTCAATCATGATTTTAAGGGGGAATGGCAGCAAACTCAAAGACAGCCCCGGCTGAACTGTAACCCTCAACTGTCCAGATTTTCACAGAATGAATAGATTTTTGCTTTTTATTTTTGGTTTGTTCCTCATAAAATTTGTGTTTTTTTGGCACATCATTTAGGAATGAAGTCACTAAATAATGACAGACATTGAGTTTCAGACTTCATACCCTTCAGAAAAATGCATGCTAAAGCAAGACCTGTTATTCCATAAACTATCTAAGTTTATACAACAACAATTTTTAGTACTGTCTGTACATTCCCCCAATATATTTGGCCTTGTCCCGATTTCCTGCGTTAAGAGGTTGAGAGGTACGTGCAAATAAATCACTTTATAGAATTAGGTATATCCAAACCTCTCAACTATCCCCAACTTTGGCTCAAAATGTTGCTCTCCCCCTAATAATCCCTCTGCAATTTTGGAAGAAAATGTAGAGGGTTTACAATTATAAATAACTGTAATGATCAGAGTTGTAGATTACTTTTATTTCAGAAATGCATGTAGATGCACTTGTTTTGTCAGTTGCTCAAGTTAACAGTTCTAATATTAAAAAGGTGTCCCTTCTTCAACAGGTTCCCAGCTGTATTGTGCGGCAATTTTATATTTTTGCATCACATTTTTGGTCTGTTTTTTCATAAAATTGTGGTTTTCTGGCAAATTAGTGGCAAATCATTAAAGATTGAAGTTAGAAAGTAATGGCAGACATTTGAGTTTCAGATTTCATACCTTTCAGAAAATTCATACTAATGCAAGACCTACTACTATTCTATTATCTTTCTAGGTTTATAAGAGCAATATTTAAAAATTGTCCTTATTTTTGGGCCTATATTCTACTTCTGTGTATGGCTTTGTCCAGATTTCTTGCTCTGAGGTTGAGAGGTATGAGTGTCAGAGCCATCACTGTCAGCCAGAGACATTTCAAATTGTGACATACTTGTTGCACTCCGCTCCCAATTGTAGTGGCTCTGGGTGTGTCCAAGCAAGGCAAGGAGCAGTTATGCAGTGTAAGTGTGCAGAGTATTCCCCCATCCAAGGTAGACCACAAGTACGACCATGGCTTTTCATCTGTCCTTGATTTTGCAGAATGCTCTGGTTTTCTGTCATATTTTTATACTGTTGATTTATGCTAATTATTATTCAGAAAATGCATGCTGTCACAGTGCCCTGTTGCTCTGTGTTTAAGTAGCAATCCTTTAATGACCATCAGGTAAGCTTGTCGGAGATCGTAAGATGCAAATAAGCTTTAATAAGCATACTGTTAAAGAATTACCAGCATTGAAAGCCTTTTCGTTGTTGCCATGCAGAGAATATTTACATAACTAGATAACGTATAAGCCTTAGGTATTGAAATGCATATGACAGTATTTGTAATAAAGGACAGGTTTACAGTATTTTCAGAAGCTCATTACATTTGTTGAAGACTTGCAGTCATCTTTGCAGGCTTTACCCGTAAACTAAACAGAATGCCAATCTATCATGTGTGGTCCATAACTTGTGCAGTAATCCTTTAAGCAATTTATCTTGAGTTTGTTTCTTGTTTGCTGTTCATTTTTTACTTTGATCATGTCTTCCCCATGAAACAAGTAGATAGTTGTTGTCAGGCAGCAGGTTTTTTTGGATAAGAAACATGTTCTACAAGTGGGGGTATCCCAGAGATTGCTACTTTCAGCGTGCTACTTGGTAATTTTATAAAGCTGATTATAAATTATAATTAGAACTG
>NC_056728.1:1222276004-1222291004 GCF_019279795.1 Protopterus annectens | reverse complement strand
AGTACAATTTCCCTTAAGTGCATGCAGAGATCACAGTCAGTCTGGAACTGGTTGCTCCCTTGCTCCCCAGGTCCCCAATAAGACTCCACACTGACACAGCTATAGGGTCCAGATCTCAGCCTAGCTGGTAAGCTAACCTCCAGTACCCTCTCTGTCCAACCATTGCTTCGTGTCCCTACCCAAGTAGCTGACATACACACACACTTTGAGATAAGTATTTATACAACTTCACAGACACTCCTGCAAAAGGCTGACACAGATTCTTCAGGTGTGCCCCTTTACCCAGACTATACAGTAGTAATAACTGTGAACACCCGCTAATAATTATCAGCTACCCAAAGGCCCTTGAAAGGGTGTCCAATTATTACTGTGCAATATTATTATCCAATTGGTAGTATAGCCCAGGGCTAAAGCTATAGGAATGGTTTAGACAGTAAACTCTGTAAATATGCAATGTACTCTAGAGATTAACTTATATCTACATAAACCAGCCACAGTTAAGAAGTTTTAAAAAGATTTAATAATAAATGCTAAAAACACAAGACAATACTACTACATCTCAGTGTTATTCAAGTGTTCTGAGATCACACAGAAACTTAAAATAAATCAGTAGTACAGTTCTGACATAACAGAAAAGCACTTAGTCTAATCTTTATAGTCCTAGCTATTTCTACAAGAAAACACATTTCTAATATAACTTACTTAAGACAACAGGCAGTGCTGAGGTTGGATATCAAGACAAAAATGCTCAATAATCTCTGGTTCTCACTGTTTAAGTTGAAACTGTAGTTCTGATAAAACATTACATCATTTGTTTACACTTTCCTGGTTCCCAGGCCACACCAAAACTGTATTTACATTCTTTTACACTTAGAGCAATAAAGGACATTCCATATGTAAATTCTGGTCATTAACTTTAGCCTTAAAACAATAGGCAGGATGCTTACTCCAGACTCATCAACTCCAAATTCTAACTTCAAATAACATACAAAACATAATTTTAATTTCAAATAACATTTGAAATGTTTGGCTTAGTTTTCCTTACAGCAGATGGCAATGTTGTTACAATCTTGAAGTTCACATCTTACGGTGTTTTCTTTCATTTAAGAAACAAACCTGTATTTTATATTTATACTTACAAATTATGTATCAAATTCTATTTGACTAGGCTGGCAGCCTTCACCCCTTCTCTACCAGTCCTCACATCTCTCCCACCCTGGAAAACTCAAGCTAGTTTTTCAAGTGAGAGGGTTAGGTCTATCTGAGTGTACCTCACCCCATTCCCTGTCTTGACAGCCCATCTGCATTGGCATTGGTACTCCCACTGCGGTGCTGCACTGACATATCATATGCTTGCAACCCCAGGCTCCATCTTAGCAACTTGGCAATTTGCTGAATGGCTCTGTTTAACCATGCTAGAGGGTTGTGATCTGTCATAACAGTGAATTTTCTTCCATACAGTTAAGCCAAAAGACTCCACAGTTAAGGCTGACGTTTCTGCAGTGCCCATACTATGGCTAGACATTCCTTTTCTACAGCTGCATAGCATTCCTCCCTGGGAAGGAGCCTATGACTGAGACAAACCACTGGGTGCTCTTTCCCCTCTGAAGAAATCTGGCTAAGTATAGCACCCACCCCATGGTTCGAAGCATCCACTTGCACAACAAATTATTTGCTGTAATCTGGACTGGCTAACACAGGGGGTCCTACCAAAGCTTCTTTAAGCTTCTGAAATACATGCTCACATGCTGGGGTCCACACTACCTTATCTGGCCTGTTTTTCCTTGTCAGGTCTGTGAGGGGAGCAGCTATGGTACTATAACTGGGGAAGAACTTTCTGTAGTACCCTGCTGTCCCTAAAAATTCCCTCACCTGTTTTTTAGTAACAGGTGCAAGCCATGCCTGAATGGCTTCCACTTTGGCAGGTTCTGGCATTATCTTACCACTCCCCACTCTGTGTCCTAGGTAGGAGACCTCTGCCATACCCACCTGACATTTGTTCGGCTTAATGGTCAACCCTGCCCTCTGTAGTCTGCTCAGCACCTCCCTGACATGCTGAAGGTGCTGTGGCCAAGAATGGCTGTAGATGGCAACATCATCTAGGTAAGCAAGAGCAAAACCTCCTGCTGCTGCTAGGATATAATCTACCAGCCTCTGGAAAGTCACTGGGGCATTCTTCACCCCAAAGGGCATCTTTGTGAACTCATACAAGCCAAAATTAGTCACAAAGGCTGACTTCTCTGTAGCACTGGGAGTCAAGTGCACCTGCCAGTAACCCTTGGTAAGATCAGTGGTTATAAAATACTTAGCCCCAGCCAGCTGCTCTAGGTCCTCATCGTCCTAGGCATGGGATAAGCATCCAACTCTGTGTGACTATTTAATTTCCTGTAATCCACACAGAACCTGATGCTGCTATCTTTCTTTGGCACCAGCAACACTGGGGAGGCTCAGGGACTGTTGGACTCTTGAATCACCTCTAGTTCCAACATCTCCTGTACCTCTTCATTCAGAGTCTGTCTGACTCTCTCAGGCACCCTATAAGGGGCCTGCCTAACAGGCCTTTGGGGTCCTGTATCCACCTGGTGCTGCACCAGGTGAGTGCACCCTGGTTTCCCAGTGAACATGTCCCCAAAGTCTTGCAACACTGCTCGGATTTGTCGAACCTGGGTAGGAGATAGCTGCTGGGACATTGCTACCCCTTCCACTGAGGTGTCAGCCCGAGCCTTACTGAGGACATCAGTCACCAGACCTCCTTAAGACTCCTCCTTCAATCCGCTGCAAATGCTCAGCACAATGGCCTCCCTATCATTGTAAGGTTTCATCATGTTAACATGGTACAATTTGTGCCCCTGCCATCTGCCTAGCAGGTCCACCATGTAGTTAACATCACTTACCTTTCTTACCAGCTTGTAGGGTCCCTTCCAAGCTGCTTTCAGCTTGTTGTGTCTGACAGGAATGAGAACCATTACCTGCTGCCCCACAGCATACTCTCTAGCTTGAGCATTCCTGTCATACCACACCTTCTTCTGTTGTTGGGCTTCTGCCGGATTCTCCTGGGCCAAGTCCATGAGTTCCCTGAGCCTTGTCCTGAAGTTTAGGACATGTGCCATAATAGACTCCTTGTGAGACTTACACTCACCTTCCTACTCATCTCAAATTAAATCTAGAGGTCCCCTCACCCTGTGCCCATACAGCAACTCATAGGGTGAAAAACCTGTGGATTCCTGGGGAACCACTCTGTAAGCAAACAACAGACGGGGCAAATATTTGTCGCACTCCCTCTTAAACTGATCTGCAAATGCCCGTAGCATGGACTTGATTGTAGAGTTTAACCTGTCAACAAGACCATTAGTCTGGGGATGGTAGGGGGTGGTCTTCATGTGCTTCACCCCACAGGACTTCCACAGACAAGCCAGCAGGTCTGACATGAAATCGGCACCTCTGTCGGACAGTATTTCTTTTGGGAAACCCACCCAGCTGAAAATCTCTACCAAAGTATTTGCCACCTTCTCTGCCTCAATGGAGGACAAAGCCAGTGCCTCAAAGTATTGTGTAGCATAATCCACTACCACTAGGATATACTTTTTCCCTGTGGAACTTGGGGTACTCAGAGGACCCACACTATCCATAGCTACCCTCTGAAATGGCTCCTCAATCACAGGCAAAGGCATCAAAGGAGCTCTTACCTTGTCTCCTGCCTTACCTACCTTTTGGCACTGTTCACAGGTCCTGCAGTACCCTGTTACATCTCTGGAAATTCCAGGCCGATAGAAGTTCTGCATAATATGCCTCTTTGTACGTTTTATGTCCATATGACCTGCAAAGGGAATATCATGGGCTATGGCAAGAAGTGCCAGACGGTAGGCTCTAGGCACTACCAACTGCTGTACTCTCTCACCTTCTAGCCCTCCCTCAGGAGTCAACTCTCTGTATAGTAACCCTTTGTCCCAGTATACAGATTCCCCCTTTCCTTGAGTATCAGGTGCCTTCCTAGCTACCTGATCAGTCCTTGCAGTGTAGGGTCTGAGAGCTGAGCCTGTGTCAACTCTCTCCTTGTAACCCTTCCCAGCTCCCCTTCCACAGGAAGTCTGGCATCCTCTGACAGCGGTGCCTCACTGTCAGCCTGGGTACTTCTACTCACCTCTACCTTTGCATTTACCCTGTCCAAGGGAACATCAGTACCCACAAGGAGCTGTGGCTCACCTTCAGTCTCACTGCTACAGCATAGCTACCTTCCTGAAGTAACCACCTCAGCAGTCCTGACTGCAAGTATGCAGTCTGTCTGGGTCTCCCCCAGGCTACCAGACCCACATGCTTGTCTCCTAGCCTCACTGTGTGTAACTGCATAAGCACATGGTACTGCCTCATCCAAATACTTCCCTCTCAGGACATCTGCAGGATGGTAGTTTAGTACCCATGTTGTCTCAAGACATCCTACTATTGGCATTTTGTGTTTCCCACTTACTGGCTCCCTCACCTTTGGTTCCCCACCTTGCCTCCATGGACACCTGTATGCCACATGACCCCACTGGTTGCATTCAAAACATTTAATCCTAGCTCCTAAGCAATTTTTATGAGATTTGCATGAGTTTGTTGAATGTGTAAATCTAAACAGAAAGTGGTTAATGATCACCCTGGATGTCCAATCCCTTTTCACTATGATTCCCAATAGAATGGGGATAGAATTATTTAAGCAGTATTTATTGAAGGATTGGACCGATGATAATCAATTTATTGACTTTTTAGCTATGCTAATGGAACTTATCCTGGAAAACGATGTGTTTGTTTTCAACAGTACTATATACAGATAAATGGATGGAGTAGCTATGGTTACACCCTGTGCAATAGCTACATCAGCATTGCCCTGTCAGCGTGGGAAGAGCAATATCTGATTACAGAGGTACAGGGCAGACTTGGTTTCTATAGAAAGTTTGTGAATGACCTTTTTATGCTGTGGGATGGTGACATTGACACCTTCACCCCCTTCTTTATTAGGTTAGGTAATAGCACACAATTTTTGAAATTTACGATGAATAGCTCATTGTTTGCAATTGACTTTTTAGATGTCAAAATTGTACAGAGAATTAATAACTAATTTGATACAGAGATATATAGGAAGGAGTGCTACAAAAACTCCTATCTACATAGACAAAGTATGCACCCCAAACACATTTTTAGAAATGTGGTTAGGGGACAGGGCATGAGAACCTCCAGATTAGTAACTAATGATGCCAACTTTGAACGAGAGTTCATAGAGATAAAAGATAGATTTCTGTAGAGAGATTATAGGGAGAATGAAATCCATCAAGCAACAGTAGATGTCACCAATAGAAGAGAGGTAGATATTTTACCCTAGTTCTCTAAACAGAAAGCCCCTTCTGTAGTATCAAAGCAGAGATGTAACACTCTGAGAATACCTATTACGTACTCCAGTAACACTCAGTTGCTACAACATATCTTTGATAAAAATTGGAATATTCTATGTGCAGATGATAGGGTGAAGGGAATTGTATGAGAAAGACCTGGATATATATATATAGAAGAATAAAAAGAGTCTGAAAAGGCTATTGTGTGGACCACAAACTGGTCGTGAATTAGCTAAGTTTGAAGTTGGAATGAAATATGGTATGTTCCCATGTGGTAAGTGTAAGTACTGTGGTTCCCTTGATAGCACAGGTAGGTTTATACACCCAGATACAGGGAAAATGTACACATTTAGACTAACAGCAAACTGTAATACAGTCAGTCTAGTGTATTTAGCCACTTGCGTATTATGTGGCTGTTTTTATATTGGTATGACGACACATAGATTACGTGATTGCATGAGAGAACATCTTTATATTTCCAGGAGAATAAATACCAATGCCTTGGCAAAGCATACCATGGTATATGGTAATGAATATAAATTCAAGTTCTTAGTTATAGATATGATTGTCCCTAGTATTAGAGGAGGAGCGGTTAGGAATAAAATTGAAGTCAAGGAACTTGAATGGATTATTAGGTTACAGGCGAATATGGGTAAGGGTATTAATGACAAAATCTGTATCAAACCAGTGTTAATGGACAGAGGCATTAGAAAATAGTGTTTAGGTGTATTCAGCCATATACATACCAGCTTTGCTTTTTAGAAGCATGAATTAACTCAGAATATTGATGTTTTTATATTTATATATATATATATATATATATATATATATATATATCTATCTATCTATATATATATATATATATATATATATATTATATTCAATGTTGTATATATGCATTCTCAAAACCCTTTAGATAGATGAATGAATTAGAGGTGTATGATGTATGTTCTGTTTATATATACTGTAAATTTTATGTCTGAATATTTAGTATAGGTGAGTGAATTGATAGCTATGCGCCTTTAAGTTAATTAGTTTTAATGATGATTTCATTGATTGATTATTTGATTTGATGGTATATAAACTGTAGATTTGGTGTATGATGGTGTCTGATGAAGTAGCCTTGAGCTACGAAAGCAGTCACTTTGGATTAAATCTTTACACATTTTTAGCAGACATGGTCTGGAGCCTCCTTTATCTCTTTTGTATCGCATTTTCACTTTTGGAGGAACAGTTTATGTGTACCACTTTACTTGTTTTTGTATATTTATACACACACACACATATATATATATATATATATATATATATATATATATATATATATATATATGTGTGTGTGTGTGTGTGTGTGTGTGTGTCTGTGTGTATGTATGTATATAAGAAGAAAATAACCCGAACGCTAAAAAAAAATCCTTTGGTAGTTAGGGTTTCTGGCCCACATTGCAACTATTCAGACGTCATAATGAAAATGCTTGCTATAGATACCACAACTATCACCAAAGAATATATACATAAGACAGCAAAGTGGAATGGTACCTGCACCTATTGCAAATTTGTGTTTAAACAAACCAATTGACTATACAATGTTTCTAATGGCCATGCCATATTTGTACAACTTGAGTTATTTATTTAGAAAATGTCAATTCTGTGATAGCATTCATTTGGAAAATACAATTAGATTTTATGACACAACATGTAATAATCTATTTACTGATAAATAGTGAAATCTGAATAATGCATTTTGCATTGAGTAATATTTATTGATTTTAACTGTATTAGCTTCCAAATTTTAAAACATGTTATTCAGGATCAGAGAACAAGGGATGTCATTATTGTTCAAAACTAAGTAATTTTATTGTATTTTACAAACAGAGGCATATTAGTCACCAGGGCTCAGTGGAAATGTGTCTTTAAACTTAATGTTAGAAGCAAGGGAATTTAAATATGTGGCTGCTTAGTGGTTATTGGTTGTGTGATATTACATTGTATAGCTTTTAAAAGCATTTCAATCCTAGCTACCTCCATGGTATAAAGAGATAAAACTCTGACTGTAGTCCATGAGACCCAAGTTCAGTTAGCTACTTAGACATCCAACAGATCTGGCAAGGGGGTGTGTGAGTGAGAGGCTGCTGCTGGCTTGCCAGTCCTAGAGTCCTAGAGGAAAGGAAGGAGGCTCTGGGTTACCACTTGGGTAAGACCTAGTGGGAGTATTAAGTGATACACCCATGGAGCACAAGCTTATAGAACATCTGCTGCCACAGTGCACATGTACACGTTGGGAAATTCAGCTTGTGGAGGTATACTCCCTATGGTTGTGACATGTAGCTGAGCTTGGATATTTACAGCTGGAGGAGCTGACCTGCTGCCTTCCACCTGTCTCTCTCCAGTGGGGAATGGGTGTGCTAATTATACTTCTTAGGCAGGAAAGCCCATATCCCACCCATGAACATGAATGGGTTAATTGGGTGCAAGTATATAAGCCAACAAGTAAGGACCTGCAAAGTGTAAAAAAAAAAAAATTAAAAGCATGACTGCTTTTTCCAGATGAAGAACTAACTATGAAAGCACTCATCATTTTATTGTTTATTTAAGTGGATACATAAAATATTTTATATTGTGGAACATGGATCAAGCTTTGTGATGAGTGTATGATATTCTACGTTCAAAATTATCGAATTATATCTGTAGTAAACCATAACTTCTGCCATTAGTTTTGATGTTTAAGCAGCGTCCAAAATAATGCATTGTGTATGTATATAAATGTATAAATATATACAAATAAAATAATAATATATTATATATAAAATATATATATATATATATATGTATGTGTGTGTGTGTGTGTGCGTGCACGTATATATATATATATATATATATATATATATATGCACACATATGTATATATGTATAGAAACACACACACGTATATATGTTGTTTCTGTGTTGTATGCTGCAGCAGCATGCATGTCAGTAAGCATCCATGCATTTATTCAGTAACTCCATTTTTTATTATGTTTAGATGCATACACAACATCAGAAGTGACATACATCTGGACACACAATGTATCAACATCTGTGGTAGTTGCTCCAGATGGCTCTAGACTGAACCAGTATGACTTGTTAGGACAGTCTGTGGCACAAGAAACAATTAAATCAAGTACAGGTGAGTACATATATAAGAAATATTTACTTAATTAAGATGTATTTTTATTTCATTTAAGAACAATTAATAAGGGCTCATTGATTGATAGATATTCCAAGGCCATTGAGTCTCATGAACATTCTTGCTTTGCCAGTACCATCCCTCAGGCAGCACGCCCCATATCAGTCAATCCTAGAGTAAATTTTTGGATACACATTCAATCATCTAGCTTATGTTTAAAGGAAGGTAGTGAGTTGAACAGCTTAACTTGCAGGAGTGAGTCACACTGCCTAACATACAAGAGAAGTTTATTGTAGGTTTGTGAGGTACTGAGCTATCAATCTGCCCCTCCGTCATGTTTTATTTATCTTTTGATGAAGATGTAGGTCCCTGGGTCTAGTACTGGTGGAGATTTTGGACATGCAAAGAAACAGAGGGTCCTGGACAATTGTATTTCTAATGACTTGGGATAGTTATTCCCTCAAAAGTCTGTAAGACTATGAATAAAGGGATAGCACTTCCACCATCTCTTGATAGCTCAGATTCCTTAAGTCTATAGTCCTTTTGGTTAGGAACCTAAGGATCTTTCTAATTTTCTGATATGATTAATAAAATACATCCCAAAGGGGGTGCTGTACTCCATAATTAGCCTGATCAATGCTGAGAATATGGGAGTGATTATCTCTTTAGGCCAATATTATATTTTTTTGACAATTAACTGAGCTAAATAAAAGGATATCTTGACAGCTGTTGTTACATGATAGTCAACAGACAAGGAGCAATCAGCCCATGAACTGTGGGCCCTTACTGCATGTTCATTTTGTACAGGTGTGTTGTCTAGACAGTCTGATGAGAAGAGGGTTTGTTTGCAAAAAGTGATAATACTTCACTTTTTCACATTTAGTTTGTCCCATTTTTAGAGTTTACTAAGACAAGATCATTCTTGAGGGTTTGGGCATCATACTGTGACTTAACAACAACCCCTATGTTATAATCATCTGCAAAGATTTTTAACCAGAGATATTGGCTCTTTCTGTGGAGATCTCAGAAGAAAATACAAAAAAGGAAAAGTCTCAGCACTGAGCACTGTGGGCCACCTCTAGTCATTTTCATATTTTCTGATGAGACATCTGCAACTCTCACATTGTGAATTTTTTCTTTCAGCAAGTTTGCTATTCGTCTTACCACATATTGGGGCAATTATTAAAGCTCTTTGTTTTGTATGATACCAGCATGGGGAATGGTGTCAAAGACTTTAGTTAGGTCAAGATACTCTATGTGCACTGCAAGGCCATTAAAAAGATAGGATTTACCCTTCACAAGGCCAGATTGTTGGAGATCAAGTCTTACAAGATCCTTGATATTAGTTTATGACAGTTTAGGATTCTTAAGCTAATAGGTCTGCAGTTACCAACTTTTGTTCTAAGGTTATCCTTATGGTAGTTTATAAGGGACAAAACTAGTAGCTAAACTTAAGTTGAACAAAGTCATTATGTCTGCAAAAGCATGTTTAACAGTATTAATTATGCAGCCGCGTATACATTTAGTCCCATGGAGGAAGTACACTTTGTCTTGGTTAGCACAGTAAATGATCTTTAGAGATAATTAGATGAATAGGAATTTAGATACTTTGGGGATTTGAATAGTAGTCTCAGGGATGGGGATGTCACTAAATTTGTTTCCAAGGATATTGGCAATGTTAGTTGAGTCAGACTAGGAGTACTAGTTCTGAATAAGTTCTGAGCAGTGAAGGATGATGTTTTTTGGATCTCTAATATAGGTAAAGAAAGGCTTTTTCTTATTGTTCGCTTCAGAGGCCAACAAGTTCATGGGCTCCTATAGGTAACTTGATAGTGTTATTAAGATGTTTTTTGTAATGCTTTTAGTATTATCCTGTGTTTTAGCTCTACTAAATATTTTAAGGAGTTTTTCATTTTGTTGTATAATTTATTTATAGTGATGGATCACCAGGGTGGTTTGTTTTTGAATTTCCCATGATACTTAGTTCTGGTAGGGACTGCTAGCCCTATGTATTTGTTTAACAGGTATAGAATGTCTAGTGAAGTTTGCTTCTGTTGCATTAAGGTCTAGAGAGGTGCAGTCATAAGTGAATTGTGAAATTTCTTCAGTTAGGTTGAGGTTGGCATGTTTGTATCCTTAAATTTAGTAGGGGTTTAGTGTAGGAGCTTTTGGAAATTTAAAGGAGAGGGTCGTATGTTTGTGGTTAGACTTCACCAGGGAAGGAAATACCAGAGGAGTAATGCAAGGGGTAGCCATGTTTGTAAGAATCAGGTAAAAAATGTTATGTTTTCTAGTAGGTTAAGTTACCATCTACTGAAGGGAGTTTTTTTGTTAAGTCTAGGAATTTTTGGGCATATCCTACATTGGAGGTACAGTGTCCCAGTTTATTGAAGGGTAGTTAAAGTCACCCAAAATAATGAGCTTGAATAGGAGATCACTTAGAACTCTGAGGAATCTTACATGGTTATCAGGGGACAAAAAAGGTGTTCTGTAATAAGCTATTTGATGATGATTTGCTCTACGTTGAGTAATCTGTACTTCAAAGAGTTCAGTTTGAGAGTCCCTAGGGATTTGCCTTGAGTCAAGATGTTTATTTGTCAAATATGGAGACTCCACTACAGTTACCATTGAGCCTAAAAGCATGAGAAGCAGAAAACCCTGCTAATGAGTGAGTACTGTCTTTTCTTTTAAATTGACTTCCAGTAACTTAAGACATGGATGATTTCCAAATGCAGGAGTGCTCCAGAATGAGGAAAATTGTCATTTATACTTCTGGAGCCACCTTAATGCAGTCCGATTTTGGCACTAATATGTTAATTACTCTGAAATATCTTAATTACTCTGAAATGCTGTCACTTGGGCTCTGCTTAAAAAAAAAGATTATGTATTTCATTATTGTCTGCATTTACTGCGACACTACAGACAATACGCTTAATGTGTGTTATAGATAACAAAAAACAAATCTTAAAGAGCAACATAAAAAAACATGAATGTTATTGTCAAAGTCAAAGACTGGCATATTTATGATATTTAGTTTTCTTCCTACAGCCATTGTAAGGCCTAATTTACAAAAAAATAAAATATTTTGTATATTAAATTAGGTATTGTGTTTTTTAGTTATGTATCAAAATATCTCCGATGTTATTGAAAGTGCAATGTAATGGTGCTATGACATTTACAAATGTCATAAATCTCACATTAGAAGGTCCGCTGGTCATGTGACTGGCCCATTTTCTAGCAGATGTAAACATAATGAGCTGTTTAACTAATATAATTAAAGTATAGTCACGTACATTAAATAATAATGATACCTAATGCATCAAAGTTCATTTTTTTATTCCATATTCGCCATTACCTGCATTGACATCATTATTTCCTGCTGTGTATGAAAAAAGCAGGTAAAGATCACAGGTCTGTGAAGAGTTATAAAAGCATGTGGTCATACCATCAATCTGTTTGACTTACTGTGGTAGGATCTCCAAGCTGAACAAAGTTAAATGCCTTCAGTTTGGAATCAAGGGATTGGTAACACATGCAAACTGTGATCCCAGCAGCTGTAGGTGAAGAAATAGTAAAGAACATGAATAACATGCCTGGCAATGCCTACACATACTACAGTATGCACTTGTTATCACGCTTTGAGGAGTGTTTTGTGACAGCACCATTACATTGCACTTTCAATAACATCTGAGATATTTTGATACATAACTAAAAGAGAGAGAGGGGTCAGCAGTTTATAATTGTCACCAAACTACAGAAAAGATGAGCAATTTCCCTGTCTATGAATGGCCAGTCATGTTTCATTATGGTGTAAAAAATGACAAATTACATTATAATGACAAGAAATAGAAATAATGCAGTTCCTTTAAAAGGTTCAGAACAGTAATTAAAAGTGAATTATTTAATTGTTGCTGCAAAATCTTAAGCTATGGTTTAAGCATTTTATATACCACTTCTGTCTAATCTGTTCACTAAGTGGCCACCTTCCTGAGAGTGATACTTTCTTTGGCATCTAAAGGTCCAGTATAATGTATTCACTGATAAAAAAATAATAATAAAAAGACATTTAAGTTAGCTTTTTTCTAATCTGTATATTTGGTAATTTATACTAGTTTAAAAAAACTTCTGTTATTTTAAAGACAATACATTATGATAAATTTTACATAGACATCAAATATCTTTTAGTGATGGACTGGCAAAAATATCCATACTTTCTAGCGCGTTAGCCATTTTTCCACTTACTCCTTAAAGGGATAGGGACTGACTTTTAGCAGGCCATATTTCAATGTATAGCCAATTTATAGTGGATGTTCAGAGTGAGGCTTCTTCAAAGTCAGCATGTGCCCGTGATCAGCTTAAAATGTTAAATGCCAGACTCACTTTAATTATGTATTTATTTATTACATTTGTTAACTGGGTAACTGAAGTAGTCTGTATACCCTTTTTCAGCCATGACCCCAGGTCAAGAAGGCAGATAACAAAACCAGTCATAACAAAGAATACAAGTTGAATTTGGAATTAAACAGTCTTAACAAAAAGTGAAAGCTGAATTTGCAACAACATATGAGAATTTAGCCAATATATATATATTATATATATATATATATATATATATATATATATATATATATATATATATATAATATATATATTACTTATATTTTAGTTGTATACATTTATTGAAATAATACAGTTAAAGGGGAGCAAGATGAATTATTCACAAAATATTTATGTAAAGTACTTTTTTGCCAAATGTTCTGAATGAGTAGATAACTGTGGCATCTGCAAATTCCAAAAACACTTAGCTCAGGGATGTGGAATATTCATGAACAAAATGTATCAGAATGACTAGACACACACCCTGGTCCTAACCATCATAAAGAGAGGAGCATTGCAACATGCACATCCAAGATCACTGCCCCAAATCAGACACTTAACATCACAAAGAAGACTCTGAAAAAAAAATCTGTTTTAATTTTAGTAAATAACATTATCTCTGCATGAAAGTGTTTGAAGTATCATGAGCAATTTCTTGATTTAAATGTCCTGTTCACCAGCCTGTTCTCGATGTTTGGCATTAGACTGCAAGAGTTCACATGTAGCTAAACTAACATGTTCTGATAAGAAAACACTGAAGAGCAGAACTGCAGGTGTATAGGTGGGGGTCTTGAAGCATATCTTTGAAAAAAATTAAGGGCCTAAACTACTTGTGGGGAACAAGCAGGTTCAGATCCCACAAATACCAACTGCAAGGCAGCATAAACATGCATATTTAACGTTAAAGGCAATGTGCAGTACTAATTGAAGGGGATGGCCACATGGATATTAGAGCATAGTAGCTATGCAAACAGAACATTAGCACGTATAGCATAAGGCAGTTTACCAGCACACCTAAGTAAAAAAAAGTGCACTATGCATAGCTGTGCCAGGCTTTCATCTGGAAGAAGTTGATAATGTAATCTCTGTAATCCATCCATTGTCTTCTAGATAATGGCTGCTAATCATGGCCGGCCTTAGGCATAGGCCAACTAGGCGGCCGCCTAGGGCGCCGGTCTAGCAGTGGCACTTTTCCAGTATTTATTTGGTGTAGATAGACCAGGATGGGGGCACCAGTTAATGAGTTGGGGGGCGCCGTGAAGCCCTTTTGCCTAGAGCACCAGTTGACCTAGGGCCGCTCCTGCTGCTAATAGACTTTATACTCTTATTGGAGTATGCAGAGTTTTAATGGTGTGATTTGTTAATGTATACTTGCCTTGTGGATTGGGTAACATTGCAGTGAGATTGCTTGAAATGTCATTTAGTAAAGAGTTACGTAACTTCCTTAGTTTCATACTTCACAGGGTCAAAGAGCACAAGCCTTCCTTTAGAAAGGCAGACATGCACATGGAATCACTGTGGCCTAGTATACAATGTTTTGAATTCTGTCCTTAAATACTTCTTAGCATCCAAGTTTTTACATCCCCTGAGTTAGAGCAATTATGTAACAGGAAGTGGGACCGCAGCCTACTTCAAGCTGGGTATAGGTGTCTTGCTGTCTTGCAAAAACATTTGCCTGATAAAATTTGCCATTGCGTTCTGACAGCTTACAGATTGTCCATCTGCTTTTAATTTCTTTTCCATCAGTATTCATCCATTTGAAAATCTACTCTATTTATTTGTAGGCACTCATTCGTTAATGCAGGCTATCTACACTAATGTTTCTGCAACTCTGTTTATTTCATTGTATTAACAAACTCTTAGTTGGGGGCTTCAAAAAGATTCACAGTTCCTAGTACTGAGATGATTATCACAGATGTTTTAGAGTGATGTGACCCAGTGATGTTAAGCTATGGATAAGGATCAAAATAGTGCCAGAATTCTGATGAAACACTTACATACATACATACAAATATTTCAGGCATGGGCAATAATATACCAAAACAGTCATTCCCGTAGTAAGTGTCCAAGTTGTTCTTAAAAATATATAAA
>NC_056728.1:1222063504-1222271004 GCF_019279795.1 Protopterus annectens | reverse complement strand
CATCCTACAAAAGGGCCTCGCTGAGACAAATGCCTGGTGTCAAAGCCATGGCCTCAAGCTCAATGCCAAAAAGTGCATTGTCATCCCTTTTGGTAAAAACTCTGTACCCATGTGCTACCACATAGGTGGTAGTCTACTTAACACCAAAAGTGGGATAAGAGACCTTGGGACACAGGTGGACAGTAATCTCTCCTTTGATAATCACATCGCTACAGTAGTCAGAAAATCCTATGTGGCACACCTCATCACAAAAGGTTTCTCATCCAGGAAAAAGGAGGTCATTGTTCCCCTCTACTCGTCACCCATTAGACCCATTATAGAGTACAATGCCCCTTTTGGTATGTACCTCACAAGACATCTACAACAACTGGAAGGGCCGCAGAAATACCTCATAAAGAGGATTACTTGCCTCAAACTGAAGCGCTACGCAGACCATCTCAAAAAACTCCAGCTTTACTCCATCGCATATCACCTACTCAGAGGCGATCTCTGCCTAACATACAAAGCTATGTCAAACCGAGAGCTGTTGGACATGCTCCACTTAAAGAAATCCCAATCCCTCTGAGTTACATGCTCTAGGGACCTAAACCTTGATACCACAATAAACAGAACATGCTGGAGGGAAAGATTCCTATCTCAGAGACTTCCCATAATCTGGAACAAACTACCTATCTATATCAAACAAAGCTCCTCATTAGCACTCTTCAAGAAAAATCTTGATGATTGGATGGGAAATAGGAAATTCACCCTGGGAATCACCTCTGTGGCTCTGCTCGACAGGGGCACAGGAAAATAATTTTCTTGGGTGGCGAAAGCCCCTGGCTAGGCTTATACAGGCCCTAGGGCCAATAGCCTAGTACCTACCATTGTACACACACACACACACACACACACACACACACACACACACACACACACACACACACACACACACACACACACACACACACACACACACACACACACACACACACACACACACACACACACACACACACACACACACACACAAACACAAACACACACACAGTATTGGTCTTAGACAAACATGGTGGAAGGAGTAATAGTGATGTATTTTTGAAAAGTTTTGCAAAGATACAGGTCAGATGGATGGGTCTGTAATTTCCTGGATCATTTAAGTTGCCTCCCTCAAAAATTGCAACCACTATGATCTGCATTCCAACATCTGGAACATTACATGTTATTAGCAACGTATGCATGTGCCTTCAAGGTAGGACCACGTTTTGAGGTTCCCAAGTAGGCCATCAGAACCATCTGAAGTACTAGACATTTAGGTCATTAATCTCTTAGCGACTATTTACTAATTCCTCAAAAAGAACAGGCCAAAGTTGATGCTTTGTCTGAAACACTAGATTTACAATTAGGTATCATAAGTTCACCAAGAATGTTACCACTAGAAGACAAGTCATTAAAAATGTTGCCAATGTAGATCGCTTGGTACACATGCCCTTTGTGTGTGTCATAGTTTCAATATGATTGAAAAAAGCCTTCTTATATCATTGGAATTATTGATAATAATTAATGCTGTCAATTCAGTTTGTGTCCTATATTCTCACCTGCCAACCAGGCTGTTTATAAACAATATGTTGTAAACATCAAAATAAAAACACCAAAGGTACCATATAGTCCACTAAGTATTCCAAGGCACAACAAGCACTTTAATTACAAGTCTTATTTTGGCTGAATAAAGTTGTGAATTTGGTTTATCAGTGGCTGGCTACGTTTCCTGGGTGCCTTAGATTACTTGGATTATTTACTTTATAAACAAGTAAATAAAGATGGCAAAGAACTGAACTCCAACAGCTGAAAATCCACTTTAATCCACAGATAAAATTAAAGGTTAGCGCTTTCATTTAAAACTAAGTTAAACTTCATCAGACATCTTAAAAATTGCATCACATCCTTATATAATACAAGCTCACTTCCCATTGGTCATTAGGGTTGCCACCTTTTCAAATGCCCAAAGGGGGGCATTTTTTGTAGAAACATCAGATTTTGCAGGGCAAAACATACCCACAGCAAGTAGAAAGGAAAGAACTTCACTTTTTTGCCAAAATAAAAGCTTATTCTTGTAGCATTTGAGTTGCTTACTCTGTTTCTTATAACATGTAGGTGTTTCAAATACAAAATAATTGTTTTATGCCACTATTAAACTAAATATAGGAAATATTTTTGTCCTAAAATGTCAGGACATTTGCCATTTTTTCAATTTTTTTTTTGTGGGACACAACTGCCAAAAGAGGGACTGTCCCTCGCAAAGTGGGACATGTGGTTGGACATTGACATAATTACACATACAAACTTTTAAAGGCCAAAAAACAAAACACAATCCAAAAAAAACGGCCTCAGTTGCAACGAGATGAAGAAAGATAAAAAATTCCAAATAAGCAACTAAGAAGGGCTTAAATAAAAGAGAACTTTAATTTAACAAATAAAAATAAATCAGATACATCCAGTAAAGTGCTTTCATCTCCAACCATTTGGAGACTTTATCAAGACAGAGCATGCCCCAACTGCTAGTAAATTTATAATACAAAGTTAATTACTGAACCAATCAACATCCAGGGTTCATGAATAATTGATGAGCAATGACTATTCCTACAATTTACATCTAATAATGTCAAATAACCCACTATAATACATATAAATATATAACTAAAAAATACATTATTAAAAAATCTAATAAAAACTCAACATTTCCTATATGTTGTTCACCTCAAATAACCCCAGTATATTATAGTATAAATGAATAAATACATGTATAAATACATAATAGATACAGTATAAAATTCACCAATGTATACATGTAAGACAAAAATAATGCATATGCTTCAACTATTAAGAATTACAAGAACATTTCTTTAAAAGCATCATCTGTCTAAAGCTTTTAATCTTAAAAAGCAAGTAATTGCAACAGATTCATTTAAGCCTGGCCGTTGAGTTGCATTTGTTCTCAACTGCCATAAGGCCTCACTTCTCTCCAAATATAAAGTCCAAGGTCCACCTCTTGGGTCTAGTTCAATAACTTCAATAACAGTGAATTTAAAGTCATGTCCGGGCCATTCCATACAATGTTTTGCAAGGGCATTGGTTTCTTTTTGCAGTCTGATATCCCTCAAATGCTCATAAATACATTTTTTAAGTTTCCTTTCTTTCTTGCCAATATAAAAACAAGCACATTTGGAACAGAAAACACAACAGACCACCTTCAAAGTGTAACAGCTGCACTTTTTTTGTAAAGAGATCTTTATACCATTTATGTTAAATTTTGACCCTTACTTAATATATTGGCAATAATTGCATGCCCCACACTTCTTCATATGGCCCCCATTCTGAATCTGGTAACTCCTTTCAAAGATGTTCTTTTAAGGTTTGTCCCTCTCTATATACCACGATAGGCTTCTCACTTATGCATTGTCTAATGTCATTACTTGAGGTCAGAATTATCCAATTTTTATCCAAAATCCTAAAAGTTTCTTTACTATCAAGATTATAAGAAGTTATAAAAGCTGAACAAAACTTTCCGTTTGCTTGCACCTGTTCAACAGGTGTCATAACATTCACATTAACATTGCTGTCCGTATTAACAGAACCAACATTCAGATTTAAGACCATATGCCTGTTCCCTTCATTGCCAGAGTGCACCATCTCTGAATTCAGTATATCATGATAAAACTCTCTCTCTCTTATTAACTACTTCCAACATTAAGTTGTTGATTAAGTCCAATGGATATTCTCTTTTAAGAAACATATCTTTCAACAGTTCACATTCATCCAAGAAGGAGTCGAAACTAGACACCATCCGAGCAGCTCTAACAAACTTCTCCTTAACAACTGCTCGTTTTTGTTTGAAGGGATGGCTACTGTCAAAATGTAAAAAACTGTTTGAATACGTTTCTTTCCTATAAATATATGACTCAAAATTCCTTAAGACTGTATTTTTTGTCAATTTAACATCCAAATAAGAGATTTCATTGGGATCAATATTATGGGTGAACCTTAAAAAGGCTGTTGAATTATTCATGTGAGTTATAAATTCATTAATCATCTCACTCGGTCCATCCCAAAATATAAAAATATCATCCAAAATCTCACATGCATTTTACAATGTTGATAATAAACTGAATTAATTACAAACTTTTTCTGCCATTGTAGCATCACCAAATTAGAATACAAACCACCACATGAAGAACCCATAGCAACACCAACTGCTTGGATAAAGAATTCACCATTAAAAAATATACAGTTATTTTTCAACACAAGTTCAAATAGTTGTTCGTATACATTAAATTTTGGTTGTGATACTCCTTTTTCCAATAAAAATCCCATGCCCATTCAATACCAGTATCATGGGGTATTGAGGTGTACAAATCCTTCACATCAATGGTGATGAATACACCTGTCTCACTGTATTCTAAATTATTAACACTTTCTAAAAAATCCCATGAATCCTTACAAATAATACTTTCTTCACTAACAAAACATTTCAAATTAATATCCAAGTATTTTGCTATGGGATAAGTGATAGAACCACGCCCATTCATTATAGGGCACATAGGTGGATCAGCCATATTCTTGTGTAGTTTTGGTAATCCAAATATACAAGGAGTTTTTGGATGATGCACTGTCAGGTAATAATTGTACTTATCTATAGAAATTGAGCCTTCAATAAAGAGGTCCATTAAGTCATTTTTTACTTTGTTATAAATGCCATTTAACTCATTAATAGAGATTTTCCAATATGCATCACTCAAAATAATATTATTCATCCTTTTGTTATAATCATCTAGGTCCATAATGACAATTCCACCACCTTTATCTGGTTTTATAATCCGCACATCTCTATTAGATCTAAGTTTGTTTAGACCATCCATTTCACTTTTACTTAAGTTAGGTGGTGTGCATTTCTGTGCATATTTCTAACATCTATTTCACACATTTTATCAAACATCGCTAACACAGGGTGCAGGGGTGGGTTGAATGTGCTTGAAATGTGCAAAGGGTTACTTACATATTCAACAGATTTAAATAGGACATTTACATTCAACTTCCTAACAAAATGTCTGATATCAATTAATGTTTGTGCAATGTTAAAATTTTTGGCTGGGATAAATGATAAACCTCTAGAAAATAAATCACAATCATTAACATCAAAAATACATGAAGAAAAATTATATACATTAAAATCATTTCTAGAATTCTTTAAACTAACACAGTTATTCAACATATGCTCATTCGAATTCAATTCCATTCCCGATCTCCCCCCCCCGATAATACATTTGTCCCCCTCGACCCCTGTTTGTAGGAAAAGTCCCTTGATTCTGCACATTCTGGTTGCTTCTCTCTCTCAGTCTTTCTGATCTCCTCAGTGGGGGAAAGTTGTCTTGATCTAAAAGATGTTCCTCATTATTCCCAGAGGCTCCATCATTATAATTATGGTTCTCCATATTCCAAGCGTGTGACCGAGGGGGGTGCGGATAAGCTGTGTTTGAACATTATTGAGCCCTATCCCTCCCTATTTTCTTCATCTTCCTATTTTTAATTGAAACCATTTCTTGTTCAGTAGATTTAAATATTCTGTTGTAGTCAAAAATATTGTTGTCATGAGCCACATCTTGCACAATCCTGTTGTCCAGTTCATTCGCTTCTTATATTAAATCTTTCAAAATTAATTCATTATGTTTGATAACTAGGTCTGTGTACTCAAAGTCATGTCTATCAAGCATACTAATCAAATCCTTATGGAAGCATAAACCAGCTATTAGCCCTGTGGGAAAGCGCCACATGCGCAAACTCTTAGGCACAAGTTTAAGCTTTAAACATTCTTTAAAGTATGCATTATCAACTTGAATCTTCTTAATTTTAAGTAAAATGCAGTCTAATTTGTACAAACTGTTGTTTTAAGAATCAATACTTATAGGTGAAGGTGAAGAAAAAGCCATCTCCTCTCCTAACCAGTCGATCATTCTAATGGGATTAAAGTTAACTTGAACATCTTCACGAGCATTTATTCTTAAATTTGTGCTCTGTGATGAACGCTGCTCTCCATCTATTAAGCTCATGCCAGCAATTCTTCCTGAACGCTCCTCATTACTGGTGTTGTTGCCGTTGTTGTTATTTTAAACTTCTGTCTCCACCAGGTCTAATATCAGCATTTTCAGAGTCTAAAAAAAGAGAAACAGCACTCGTTTCCTCACCACGACTTCTACTAGAGCCAGCAACTTTCTGGTTTGGTCTTCCCTTTGGAGCTGACGTCATATGGGCATGCTCTATTCTGTCTAACCTTTGAGTGATCCGTTCCAAATGCTGCAAGATGTCCTCAATCAAACTGTTCCTTTGTGGTGTATATATTGATTGTGAAGCCTCCATCTCCTGTGCTTCCGTTGCCATAAAAACAAATAACTTCAAACTTTTAAAGGCCAAAAAACAAAAAGCAATCCAAAAAAATGGCCTCGGTTGCAACAAGATGAAGAAAGATAAAACATTCCAAATAAGCAACTAAGAAGTGCTTAAAAAAAGAGAACTTTAATTTAACAAATAAAAATAAATCAAATATATCCAGTAAATCAAGCGCTTTCATCTCCAACCATTTGGAGACTTTATCAAGACAGAGCATGCCCCAACTGCTAGTAAATTTATAATACAAAGTTAATTACTGAACCAATCAACATCCAGGGTTCATGAATAATTCATAAGCAATGATTATTCCTACAATTTACATCTAATAATGTCAAATAACCACACATAAAACATTCATCATCCTAAATATTACCCATTATAATACATATAAATACATAACTAAAAATACATTATTAAAAAATCTAATAAAAACTCAACATTTCTTATATGTTGTACACCTCAAATAACCCCAGTATATTATAGTATAAATGAATAAATACATGTATAAATACATAACAGGTACAGTATAAAATTCAAAGAGCAACAAATGCAACCACTGTAGATGAACTTCACCTTCTCCAAGAATGTAGAACAATGAGCATAAGTAGAAAAAATGGAGAACGGAGAGACCACAGCTTAAAACCAATGATTTATTCAAATCCAAAAAATTCAACAGGTACCGACAGTAAGCGCTTTCACATCCAAGTGATGCGTCTTCAGACTTCATTCAAACAAAACATTCACTCCATTTAAATACTTCATCAATTAGGTGAATTAACCAATTAACCAATTCCTGATCTTAAAGGTAAAATCCTTTAAAACATAATAAATATGCAAAACATACAGCGCTTTCCCACAGGGCTAATAGCTGGTTTATGCTTCCATAAGGATTTGATTAGTATGCTTGATAAACATGACTTTGAGTACACGGACCTAGTTATCAAACATAATGAATTCATTTTAAAAGATTTAATAAAAGAAGCGACTGAACTGGACAACAGGATTGTGCAAGACGTGGCTCATGACAACAATATTTTTGAGTACAACAGAATATTTAAATCTATTGAACAAGAAATGGTTTCAATTAAAGCTAGGAAGATGAAGAAAATAGAGAGGGATAGGGCTCAATAATGTTCAAACACAGCTTATCCGCACCCCCCTCGGTCACACGCTTGGAATATGGAGAACCATAATTATAATGATGGAGCCTCTGGGAATAATGAGGAACATTTTTTAGATCAAGACAACTTTCCCTCACTGAGGAGATCAGAAAGACTGAGAGAGAGAAACAACCAGAATGTGCAGAATCAAGGGACTTTTCCTACAAACAGGGGTCGAGGGGGACAAATGTGTTATCAGGGGGGGGGGTCGGGAATGGAATTGAATTAGAATGAGCATATGTTGAATAACTGTGTTAGTTTAAAGAATTCTAGAAATTATTTTAATGTATATAATTTTTCTTCATGTATTTTTGATGTTAATGATTGTGATTTATTTTCTAGAGGTTTATCATTTATCCCAGCCAAAAATTTTAACATTGCACAAACATTAATTGATATCAGACATTTTGTTAGGAAGTTGAATGTAAATGTCCTATTTAAATCTGTTGAATATGTAAGTAACCCTTTGCACATTTCAAGCACGTTCAACCCACCCCTGCACCCTGTGTTAGCGATGTTTGATAAAATGTGTGAAATAGATGTTAGAAATATGCACAGAAATGCACACTCACCTAACTTAAGTAAAAGTGAAATGGATGGTCTAAACAAACTTAGAACTAATAGAGATGTGCGAATTATAAAACCAGATAAAGGTGGTGGAATTGTCATTATGGACCTAGATGATTATAACACAAGGATGAATAATATTCTTTTGAGTGATGCATATTGGAAAATATCTATTAATGAGTTAAATGGCATTTATAACAAAGTAAAAAATGACTTAATGGACCTCTTTATTGAAGGCTCAATTTCTATAGATAAGTACAATTATTACCTGACAGTGCATCATCCAAAAACTCCTTGTATATTTGGATTACCAAAACTACACAAGAATATGGTTGATCCGCCTATGCGCCCTATAGTGAATGGGCGTGTTTCTATCACTTATCCCATAGCAAAATACTTGGATATTAATTTGAAATGTTTTGTTAGTGAAGAAACTATTATTTGTAAGAATTCATGGGATTTTTAGAAAGGGTTAATAATTTAGAATACAGTGAGACAGGTGTATTTATCACCATTGATGTGAAGGATTTATACACCTCAATACCCCATGATACTGGCATTGAATGGGCATGTGACTATTTATTGGAAAAAGGAGTATCACAACCAAAAATTAATGTATACGAACAACTATTTGAACTTGTGTTGAAAAATAACTGTATATTTTTTAATGGTGAATTCTTTATCCAAGCAGTTGGTGTTGCTATGGGTTCTCCATGTGGTGGTTTGTATTCTAATTTGGTGATGCTACAATGGCAGAAAAAGTTTGTTATTAATTCAGTTTATTATCAACATTATAAAATGTATGTGAGATTTTTGGATGATATTTTTATATTTTGGGATGGACCAAGTGAGATGATTAATGAATTTATAACTCACATGAATAATTCAACAGCCTTTTTAAGGTTCACCCATAATATTGATCCCAATGAAATCTCTTATTTGGATGTTAAACTGACAAAAAATACAGTCTTAAGGAATTTTGAGTCATATATTTATAGGAAGGAAACATATTCAAACAGTTTTTTATATTTTGACAGTAGCCATCCTTTCAAACAAAAAAGAGCAGTTGTTAAGGGGCAGTTTGTTAGAGCTGCTCGGATGGTGTCTAGTTTCGACTCTTTCTTGGATGAATGTGAACTGTTGAAAGATATGTTTCTTAAAAGAGAATATCCATTGGACTTAATCAACAACTTAATGTTGGAAGTAGTTAATAAGAGAGAGAGGGTTTTATCATGCTATACTGAATTCGGAGATGGTGCACTCTGGCAATGAAGAGAACAGGGATATGGTTTTAAATTTGAATGTTGGTTCTGTTAATACGGACAGCAATGTTAATGTGAATGTTATGATACCTGTTGAACAAATGCAAGCAAACGGAAAGTTTTGTTCAGCTTTTATCACTTCTTATAATCTTGATAGTAAAGAAACTTTTAGGATTTTGGATAAAAATTGGATAATTCTGACCTCAAGTAATGACATTAGACAATGCATAAGTGAGAAGCCTGTTGTGGTATATAGAAAGGGACAAACCTTAAAGAACATCTTTGAAAGGAGTTACCAGATTCGGAATGGGGGCCATATGAAGAAGTGTGGGGCATGCAGTTATTGCCAATATATTAAGGAAGGGTCAAAATTTGACATAAATGGTATAAAGGTCTCTTTACAAAAAAGTGCAGCTGTTACACTGAGAAGGTGGTTTATTGTACTTTCTGTTCCAAATGTGCTTGTTTTTATATTGGAAAGACAGAAAGGAAACTTACAAACCGTATTTATGAACATTTGAGGGATATCAGACTGCAAAAAGAAACCATTGCCCTTGCAAAACATTGTATGGAATGGCCCAGACATGACTTTAAATTCACTGTTATTGAAGTTATTGAACTAGGCCCAAGAGGTGGACCTTGGACTTTATATTTTGAGAGAAGTAAGGCCTTATGGCAGTTGAGAACAAATGCAACTCAATGGCCAGGCTTAAATGAATCTGTTGCAATTACTTGCTTTTTAAGATTAAAAGCTTTAGATGGATGATGCTTTTAAAGAAATGTTCTTGTAATTCGTAATAGTTGAAACATATGCATTATTTTTATGTCTTATATGTATACATTGGTGAATTTTATACTGTATCTATTATGTATTTATACATGTATTTATTCATTTATACTATAATATATTGGGGTTATTTGAGGTGTACAACATATAGGAAATGTTGAGTTTTTATTAGATTTTTTAATAATGTATTTTTAGTTATGTATTTGTATGTATTGTAGTGGGTAATATTTAGGGTGATGAATGTTTTATGTGTGGTTATTTGACATTATTAGATGTAAATTGTAGGAATAGTCATTGCTCATCAATTATTCATGAACCCTGGATGTTGATTGGTTCAGTAATTAACTTTGTATTATAAATTTACTAGCAGTTGGGGCATGCTCTGTCTTGATAAAGTCTCCAAATGGTTGCAGATGAAAGCGCTTGATTTACCGGATGTATCTGATTTATTTTTATTTGTTAAATTAAAGTTCTCTTTTTTTAAGCACTTCTTAGTTGCTTATTTGGAATTTTTTACCTTTCTTCATCTCGTTGCAACCGATGACGTTTTTTGGGATAATTACACGTACAGCCACTCAGCCTAAAACAACTATATAGTACAATTAATATAGAAATAAATAAAAAATAATAAAAATGAAAAATATTATTGAGCCTATAGCCACTCTTTTTTGTATATTATTCGCTAATTACTTAACTTAATTAGTCAATCTTCTTTCTCATTAATGCTTTTAACTTTAATAATGGTGCAATGGAGCTACGTTCATTGATCCCTGGCCAGCCATCAGCTTGTACATGCACCTGTCACTTTAATTACTTTAGCTCCAAATGCACACCCCATGGTTTCTTATCATCTATAACCACATGATCTATAATCATGAAAGAAAATTGATGACCAATATACTCATTAATGTGCTTTGCTAGAACATTGTTTAAGTTTTTTCTTTTTATTGCGTATTCATGTTCATACATTCTCTGACACAAACTACTCTCCATTTTTCCAATATAGAATGCTGAACATGAATCGCAAACTGCCAAATATACAACTGCTCTAGAGTTACAGTTGTATTTACCTTTCAAATGATGCATTGTGTTTCTAAAAAAAAAAAAAAAAAAGCTGTCCACTACTTTCACTTTATGACACCAATGACAATGCACCACATATGGCCATACGTAAGTTAAGCCTGACGTATATCTGATCTACTTGTCTAAATATTTCTTTGAAACGTTTTCCTTTTTAATATACTATTTTTGGCCTTTCACCTACTTGAACAGTAATCTGGGGGTCACTTAGCAAAATAGGCCAATTCTTCTCAAAAACCCATTGTAAATTCATAAAGTCTTGACTATAAGTAATAATTAAAGCTTTAGAAAAATCAGAGTCAGTACCTAACTCAGAGTGTGGTTCATAAATTGTTTGTGATAACAAGCTCTTCACATTAAAACCATCACTACTGATTGAATTATTAATCTCATAAGATCTATTAATGTTGTCTAATATAGGTCTATAATGGCCTCTTACTCTTTTATCTGTGACTTCCTGAATTAAAGCATCCACCAAATCTACAGGATACATTCTATTGATAAACATAGAATGTAATGTACTATATTCATCTAGGAAGTCATCATATCTAGTGACCATTCAGGCTGCCCTTTGACAACAGATCTCTTTTGATGCTCAGGGTGTGAGCTACTATAGTGTAAAAAACAGTTTGAATAAGTTTCTTTCCTATGTATCACTGCTGTATATCTCTTATATACCAAATCTTTTGCTAAATGGACATCCAAATAGTCCACATATTCGGAACTAATATTCCAAGTAAACTGCAAGAATTTGGTCGTACAGTTAATGTATTTAAGAAATTCATCTAACATTTCCCATGAACCATTCCAAATAATACTGATCTTGTCTTGAAATCTGTGATATGATTTTAAAAAGACATTATACCTTGTATTAAATATGAAATTCTTTTCCCAATAGGCCATAACTGCATTCGCATATGCTCCTCCACAACGTGACCTCATCGTGATGCCTCTTTTCTGTAAATAATATTTGTAATTAAAAGAAACAAAATTGTTATTAAGGACCATTTCTAAAAGCTCTATGATGAGGTTAACTTTATCTTGCTGTACCTTTTGTTGTACTAACATATCGTTAACCCAGTCTAAGCTTATTGTTTGAGGAATAACTGTATATAAATCACAGATGTCTATTGTAACCATGATGTCATTCTGATCAAACTGAATATCATTCATATGTTTTAAAAATGTCCATGAGTACTTACAAATCTGACTCTCTTTCCTGAAAATGTTTTTAAACTCATAGTCCAAATATTTTCCACATGCAGAGGTAATGGAATCCCTTCCATCCACTAATGTCCGCATGGGAGGATCTACTATTGTTTTGTGGATCTTAGGGAGTCCAAATAAAACTGGAATTCTTGGAGTAGTTATATTTAAATAGTTATATAGGTCTAAGTCTATTCGCTTCTCCAAAAAAATGTCACTTAACTGGCCATACATTCTTCTGTATGTTTAATTTAATTCATTTAAGGAGACTTCTTCATAAGTATCCGTATTCAAGATCTCATTTAATTTAGTATTATAAATGTGTGCACTCATAAGCACCACCCCTCCCCCCTTGTCAGGCTTCATAATCCTGACATCCTCTGCTCTCAATTGTATTAAAATTTTCTGTTCTTGCATACTCAAGTTAGATTTATGATAACTTATTTTCCTATTATTTCTATGTAGATATTTTAAATCATATTCACAAACCTTTTCATAAGTATCGGGGGTGCAGGGGTGAGTTATAAGTACTACTAATACTATACTTACTACCCTCATTGCTGTACACAGTATTCTGATATAATAGTGCAAAATTAAATTTTCTAACAGTGCAGAACATGAAAGAGCTAACTCTATTAAAGAATTTTGCTACCTGAAGCCATGGTATCATTTTTGAAGTTTGGTTACATATTTTCATTTTTGGTTTTCTCCTTTGGTACTCTACCTTCCAGCAGCTATCGTTTTTCCTACTTGAAATTGTTTTTGGTTTGACTGGAGGTATCGATATAGAGCTAGGATATAATCCATAGCTCTTTATACGTGTGAGTCTTGTTAAAGACTGAGCAGATTTTGTTTGCTTCTAATAACCCATTATTAATGATGAACAAGAAGGACATGGAAAATGTTTTGATCAATAGAAATGGATATGGGAATGTACTTAAATTGACTCGTGATCTAGAGACTATGTTGTTTAAATTAAAAAAACATACAGTGGCAGAGGAGGCATATGGAGGCTTTCCTTCATTTCCAAGTAATTCCTCGAGGCTTGAGAATTTTATGAATGCCAACTTATGGAACTGTATTCCCTGATCTGTTGACTAAATGGCAAAGGTTGAATCTCAACACAAGCTATAGTTACATCAAGCTGTTAACTGAACATTCTCAGTCACAAGAGACTGAGCTTGTGACTGAATGCATTGATCTGCAGCAATGAGTGAAAGCAGCTCTTTCTGCAGACAAGTACGATATATTTATTAATGATTTAAATATGAACATTATGTTGTTTGAACAGAAGCTACTCCAGCAAAAAAGAAAGAAGTTGGAGCGTGACTGTCATGATTTCTGTGATGGAAATGTGTTCACTTGTCCCAATGAGACACAAGGGGTCAAGTGTTTAGTGGGTACAATTGCTCCTGTTGCTTTAGGAGTTGAGGTAAACACACTCATTTCATGTGCCAATCAACCAGAAGCGAGCGAGGTGATGACATCAGACATGAAGAGCGGGGCTTCAGGATCCTTGCAAAACGACTCTGGTACCAGTAAAAGTAAAGAAAATACTAACATTGATTCTGTGAATCTTAATGGAGTGGCTAACATTGTTCTTTTAGATCTGGGCAACGATGTCAGATGTAAGGAACCTATGAAGGAACCTACGAAAGAAGTGAGGTCTTTTTCCTCCCTTCTTCTATCCATCAAAGCTACAAACTTACAGCAGTGCAGCATGAGCAGAGGGAGAAAGAGATGCAAATCCTCAGGAGAAGGGAAACGCCAGGTACAGAAAAATAGTTGGACAGCAATAAATGTAATCTAGTGGTGAACATTTCTAACTATGTTTTAAATGAGTTTGAAGAATCTGTTTTAAACAAGGGACTTTCGTTTATACCCTCTAGAGACATTAATGTTTTAGATTTCTTATTTGATATTAAAGGTTTTGCTAGAGCCATGGCTCTAAGACTATTGTATGGTAATGGTGGTAGCAATGCATTTAATTGTTTAAAAAAAACAGTACATTTATACCTCCAAGTCATCCATTAATAGAGGTCTTTGAGAAAGCGTGTGAAGCTGATTTACTTAGATTATATGATTCTGATATTTGGGCAAGGAAACGTGATTTTTTACAATTTTAGTAAAAAAGAACATGAAGCTTTAAAGTCTTTGAGAATGAATGAATCCATCATCATTAGACAGGCTGACAAGGGTGGGGCTGTTGTGATTTTAGATAGAAAGCGATATAATGAAGATATGACTATTATGTTAAATGATATTTATGCATACAGACCCCTTACCTTTGAACAATTAAAAAGGTTGATACATGATGTGCATGCTGATTTGTATGACCTGTTGTTATGCAGTGTTATTTGTCCAGACCTCTATAGGTATTTTTTGATAGAGAATCCCTGTATACCCACTATAAGAGGTTTACCAAAGATACATAAGGATATGAGTAAGCCCCCTTTGAGACCAGTAGTCTCTAGTAAAGGGTGGTTGACAGAATCTATTTCTATCTATATTGAAAAGAATTTGAGACATGTTGTGAATGAACTTGAAGCCATTACAAGAGACACACAACACTGTTTACAAAGTTGTTTTTCTGTGTATGTCCACTCTGGACATTACAAACCTGATGTATTATTATTGACTCTCAATGTTAAGACACTTTTTACAGCAATTCCAAACGAGGTTGGAATAGATTATAGCAAGTTACTCTTAGCTAAAATAGGAATGTCTAATGAAAAAGTGTTGAGATATACACTGTTTTTAGATTTGGTTTTGAACAACAATGTCTTTTTTTTGGTGACAAGTATTTACAAGTGAAAGTGGTAGCTATGGGTAGCCCCTGTGCTAATTCTTATGCAAACTTAATAATGGCACAGTGGGAAAACATGTTTATACATAATTCTGAGTTTGCTAAATACATCCCCTATATTTTTATCACATAGGATGGGACACTCAGTGAGTTTGAGACATTTATAGTATACCTTAATACTACCACAGATTTCTTGGAATTTGAAGCGAAGTCTGATGATAGAATTGACTTCCTTGATGTGACTATTTGGAAAGATGGTGACCTAATACAATCTGGTTTATTTAGGAAAGCATGTAGGAGAAATAGCTTGTTGCATCGGGGAAGTATGTACCCTCCCCATGTGTTTAAGAGTATTGTGCATAGTAAGGGAATAAGAGTCTCTAGAATGACCACTGCCGATGAAATGATAGATGAGCTTTAGAAACACTAGACAGAGTTTTTGCAGCAGGGGTATAAACATACAGAGGCTTCCATGCTTGGAGAATGAAGTCGTTATTGATAGAAATAGAAAAGGTAAACCTTTCTTTGGTGGGAACAGGGATAGAATGGAGAATATGAATAAACGTCAAGGTTTATATGGCCAAGAAGTTAGGTTAAGTTATTCCAACAGTAACAGAAAGATACATGACATTATCACTAAGAATTGGGGTATTTTAACAGCTGATGAGAAGCTTTGCAGTATTGTAGGAATCAAACCTAGATGTTCATATAAGAATAGTAAGTCCCTTAAGAGACTACTTTGCTATAAAAAGATCATTCCCATAAAGTATTGTCAGATAAGAAGGGTACCTACTCATGTAGGAATTGCAACCATTGTGATTATATGCTCAATGGTAGCATTTTAAAACATGCAACTACCTTCAAGGAATACAGCTTTGACCACTATGCTGACTGTAAGTCATGGAATTTGGTATATCTAGCTATGTGTTGTAAGTGTCCTAGTTTCTATGTCGGTAAAACCAACAGGACACTTTGTGAAAGAGTCAGGGAGCATATCTACATCATAAATAAAGAAGATGAAACAAATGCACTGGCCCATCATATTTTAAATAGTGATCTTAGTCATTAATTTAAATTCTTACTGTTAGAATTAATAAGGAAAAACCTTAGGCTAGGAAATATGAGAAATTTGACAGAGCAAGCTGAGATGAGGTGGATCATCAGATTACAAGCTGACAAAGGTTTTGGGTTAAATGACAAAGTTTCACTTAAGCCTATTTTAGCTGCCAAGTTATTTAAACATTAAAAGTATTTTGTTGAAAATGTTTGTAATACTATATGTATTTTAAAGTCTCACTGAATTCAGGACTGTGTTACAAGTTTCTGTGTTTGCCCATACCTTACTTGGATAGAAGGAAGTTTCTCTGTTCACCTATGAGAGAGGGGAGCTTTGAGCAGCCTATCTGTCCCTGGAGGAGTGGTTTCAGCCCAGAAATTAGTAGTTTATTGGCCATTCTGGGCTAATTTCTGTATTTTTCATTTCCCTGCTATAAAACCCGCATTAGTGTGGTTTTGCACGCCGAGCAGCGCCGGTTAGCTAGGGTATAACTATTCCTGGCTCCACAAAGTCTACTCTTCAATTTTTCCCTTGGAACTAGACAAACTTTCAACTTAAGCACTCAAACCATTAACTTCTCAGCCTGGCACTTGCTCAAAACTCAAAGCAAGCACTAATAAACCTTATCACTAGACCCCCCCCCCTATACAGTAGAGAAGGGCAAGGTTCTCTATTCGACCTTACCAGCCAATCAGTAAAACAGTTCACTGTACCTATCCAGGCATGTCCAAAGGGCAGTTTCAGGTGTACTCTTCAGTCCAACTGGTGAATCTGGGCATTTTGAGGCAATGTTACAACTGCCTCATGTACACAGACAACCCTCTCCTCCTACCACCAAACACTAATACATGTGAGAGATGCAATTATACAGCTAAACTGGAGGCTAAGCTCTCTCAACCCAAGACTGGACCAGGCAGTCAAGAGGAGAAGGGAATTACTTGCATCACACAACCAGTCTCACATAGACCTATGAAACCAGCACTGGCAAAAGACACACATAAATACACAAAAACATACTCGGAGGCTCTAAATAAAAACCTGCAAAAGCAATGGAGACCTCCAAGCAACCTCCACCCCCCAACACAAACCATGAAACACATACATACTTCACAAAACCAGTGTGCCACGCAATCACAGCCCTTAAGGTAAAATAACATACCCAGCACACTAATAATAGGTGACTGTGTAGTCAGGCACACTGATGTCCCACTCACTAGGCTGAACAAGGAGAAGGTTACTGTTAGCTGCCTGTCGGGTGCCAGGATCTGCCACATAACACAAGCACTCAGGTCACTCCAGAACAAATACAAATACAACTCTGTCATTGTCCATGTTGGTGTGAATGACCTGAGCCGTACCTCCCTGGGCTATATGAAAAGAGACATGGAGGAGTTCTCTGATCACATAGCCCAGGCCAGTATGACCCTGACCCTGAGTAGCATCCTGCCCTCACAAAGAATGATACCATGGTATAAAGAAAAAAATTATCAATTTCAACAATTGGCTAAGCTTCTGGTGTCATTCAAAGGGGATCCAGTGTCTGTCAGCCTGGGATGACATGCTCAAAAATGCCACGCTGCTTCGCTAAAGATGGCTTGCACCTGTCACTCTTAGGCTTTCGAATACTGGCCAAGGTTCTTGCCACCCCCATAGTGCCTTTTTTAGGCAAGGCTCAAAAGACAAACCCACTGCAGTAAATAGCACAAGTAACAAAAAACTGAGGGTAATGCTACTCAATGCCAGAAGTCTAAAGAGGCACTTCTCAGTATGGAGAAAATCGATATATGTGCAGTAACAGAAGCCTGGCTTATGGCTCCAGAGAGAACACCCCAGCACTACCAGGCTACAACTCATACCATACATTTCGGCCACAAAACCCGGACCGAAATACAAAAGGTGGGGGCATATCCATATTCATCAAGGATACCCACACCTCCAGGTTAGTGGCACAGCACGATGCTTCAGAGATCATTCACATGCAACAAACAACAGGCAAAACTGCAATTCAAATTGTAGTTTGCTACAGATCACCCACCATGTCCCAAGACCCCCACTCTGCATTTCTGGAAACTCTGGGAAACATAAAGGTCCTACCAAACACCCTGATTTTGGGTGATTTCAAATACCCAAACATTAACTGTGAGAACTACTCAAGTACTAACTCCCTTGCCCAACAATTCCTAGAATTTATAAACTCAAACACCCTGGATCAACTGGTCAACATCCCCACCAGAGGTGACAACATATTGGACCCGGTCATCACCAATATGGGTGACCAGTGTTCCACACCGGAGGTCAATCCCTTGCTGGTTAGATCTGACCATAAACTAATCACATTGGATATCTACATTCCGCCCCCACCCCCGGTCAAAGAAACCACAATGAAAAACATTTCAAAAGCAAACTTCATGTTACTTAAGACAGAGGTGGAAAGTTTCAAAGCCCCCATGCTAAAGGATAACACTGTCCAAGCTGCAAATTCCTTTACTAATGCACTCTACGGGTACCTACAAGAATGCATGGATCATGCTATCCCAAGCAAAACCAAGACTCACTCCTCCAAGAAAATGAAACCAGTCTGGTGGATCCCTGCCATAAACAAGCTATACAAGAGAAGGAGAAAACTAGTTCAGAAAAGAGTAAAATCCCAAGAAGGGAAGATATCCCTGACCAGTATTAGCAAGAAACTACAATCCCTCATAAAATCATCCAAGGCTAGCTTTGAAAGAAAAATTGCTAAGGACTCCAAAGATAACCACAAGGCATTCTTTAGCTATGTGAAGAATCTAAGAGGCAATTCTCAGATCTGCTCCGAGTTAGTGTAGAATGACACAAAATACACTGAACCGACCGATATAGCCAACATCCAGGCAGACAGGTTCAGTGCAAACTTCAACACCTCTCACCCCCAAAAGGGCACATAACTATACCAGAAGAATGTAGTGCCCCTGAAATCACAGACACTCAGGTTAAAACAGCCCTAATCAAAGCCAAAAGCACAGCATCAATGGGACTGGACGGTGTCCCAGGCTGCATCCTACATGAGCTCAAAGATGAACTAACCCCTCACCTAAACACCTGTTCAAACTTAGCCTTTCCACAGGCTATGTGCCCATAGAGTGGCGCACAGCAACAGTTGGTGGAGCCACAACAGACCCCGGGAACTATCACCCTATTAGCCTGACTAGCTTGGTCTGCAAGGCTATGGAGTGTATCATCATGGGTCTCATTAACAGAGACATTGGGAACCTCCAATCACTGGACCCTACCCAGTTTGGCTTTGTTAAGGGCAGATCATGCCTCCTAAACCTGGTGGACTTCTTTAAGACAGTTATCAAGGCTATAGACAAGGGAAAGGTGGTACACACAGCCTACCTAGACCTCACAAAGGCTTTCGACACCATTCCCCATTTAGGTATTATAGACAAGCTCACCAGCTTGAACATAAACCCCTACGTCATGAGATGGGTTGCCAACTGGCTCATGGACAGAACCCACATGGTAAGAGTTGCGGGCGCTAGGCCTGACTCTAAACCGGTTACAAGTGGCGTTCCCCAGGGCTCAGTCCTAGGACCCCTCCTGTTTGGTGTATACTTCTCAGAGGTACAGGCAAGCACAGGAGGACAATGGCTGACCAAGTTTGCAGACGACTGCAAACTAGGGGTTGTAACTGACTCTCCAGCTGACACAGACATCCTCCAAAAGGGTCTCACTGAGACAGATACCTGGTGTCAAAACCATGGCCTCAAGCTAAATGCCAAAAAGTGCATAGTCATCCCCTTTGAAAAAAAACAAAGTATCCACAAACTACCTCATAGGTGATAGCCTCCTAAATACAGAAGATGTAATAAGGGATCTGGGGACCCAAGTAGATAGTAACCTCTCCTTTGGTAATCACATTGCCAAAGTCATTAAAAAATCCTTCTATGTGACCCACCTAATCACAAAAGGGTTTGCATCCAGATCAAAAGCGGTCATTGTGCCCCTCTACGCATCACTCATCAGACCCATCATAGAGTACAGTGCCCCATTTGGGATGTACCTTACAAGACATTTGCAACGGCTGGAAAGACCACAGAAGTACCTCACCAAGAGGATCACTGGCCTCAAACAGATGCCCTATGCAGCTCGACTGAAAAACTCCAGCTGTACTCGGTTGCATACCGCCTACTCAGAGGTGATCTCTGCCTGACATACAAGGCCATGTCCAACCCAGAATTGATGGACATGCTCCGCCTAAAGAAAACCATATCCCCTCGAGCCACACGCTCTAGGGATCTAAACATCACCACAATGATAAATAGGACTTGCTGGTGAGATAGATTCATGTCCCAGAGACTTCCCATGCTCTGGAACAAGATTCCAATCTACATTAGGTAGAGCTCCTCGCTAACCCTCTTCAAGAGAAACCTTGACGAGTGGATGGGAAACAGAAAGTTTACCCCGGGGATCACTTCAATGGTTCTGCTGGGCAGAGGCACAGTGAACTAATCTAATGGGGTGGCAAAAGCCAACACTTTCTAACTACGCTTATAAATGCCTTTGGGCAAATAGCCTAGTACCTACCTATGAACCTATAAAGTAAAGTTTTTATTAGTAGCATAGCACAGGAATAATATGTTTTTTATGGAGTCATTGTATATGATTCTAGAATAGTGTTTTATGGTTTTGGGGTTTTGGAATGCAGTATGACTTTAAGTTGATTGTTGTAATTAAGTGATTAGTGTTGACTTTTAAAAGGGATGAACTGTTTTAGTTATTCATAGTCTGAAGAAGCGTTCAGTGGCAGAAAGTGAAAGCGTTAACTCTGTTAAAGAATTTTGCTACCTGAAGCCGTGGTGACATCTTTGGAGTTTGGTTACATATTTTCATTTTTGGTTTTCTCCTTTGATACTCTACCTTCCAGCAGCTATCGTTTTTCCTACTATTACCACAAACTATAAAAAAATCTGGTCTAGAGCCATGTCAAAACTTAGTCTTCATAGGAGCAGAGATAAACACAACCACACTGATTGCAAGACTTCCACAAGACAAAGTAGACGATCTCTGCCATTATGTAAGATTGTTAATCAGGATGATGTGAGACTCTGCAAAACTGGATGTTAAGTTGTCTATCTCGCCTTCATTCTTGCTGGTTGGGTTCGGAGCCGATCCTCGGTTCCGACTCGGCCATCTTCAAAAGCTCGAGAGCTGCTTACTGGCTCGAGGCCCCCTCCTATATCCCATGATGCCTGGCACTAGATACCCAGATCTTGTTTGCCACTTCTGCTTCGAGGTTGCGTTTACTGGCTCAGGTCGTAATTTTCACTTTGTTCTTATATTTAGGACTTTTTTGTACTTGTTAGTTATACTTTTATTGTTATAGCTCAGAGTAGATTCTATAACAGTTTGTTAGTGTTTATCCCCCCTTCAAAACTTGTTTTCTCCTTAGAGAGTTTTTCCTTTCCCTCCCCCACCCCCGTTTACCTTTCAAAGTAAGACATTTTAGTTAGAGGCTTATCATTGTTTTATTTTTAAGGTAGACAAAAGTTTTCTTTTTAGTAAATTGTGGTAGCTTGTAGGTCTTATATTATTATTGTGTGTGTGTGTGCTGTTAGGGTGTGGTAACTTTTGTGAATTGTGTGTATTTTTTTCAGTTACCTACTCTCCACTCTACTTGATATTTGTATTTGATTTTCCTTTACAGGAATGTCTAAACACACAAAAGTGTCGAGATTCAAGAAGTGTGACTCATGCTGTCAGAAAATGTCTCTGACAGATGGCCACACTTCTTGTGTCTACTGCTTGGGCTCCCTACACCTGCAGGACTCTTGCTCGGTGTGTCACGCCTTTAGTCCAAGAGTCCTGCAGGAGCATAGGAATAAGCTTATCCTGAGGGGTTTGCTTAAACCTGAAGGATCACCGGCCAAGACTCAGTCACTGAAACCTTCTAGGCCATCGAAGCCATCGGTTCCCAGCTTGGAGCCGTCGCCGGGTATGGCTTCTGCTTCAACTTCAGTTCCGGCTGGAACCGAAGTACCTATCTCTACGTCAACTTCGGCTCCGACTGGAGCCGAAGTACCTATCTCTCAGTCAGCTGCGACTCTTCCGTCAGAACCGTCAGGGAGTCGGAAATGCTCCAGGTCACCATCATTGGAGTCGATACACTCGGCTCCAGGGTCACCCTTATTGCAATCTGAGCGGAGTCATCAATCCCACTCTTCTCGGTCGTCTAGGCTATCTGAACATGATGTGGAAAGAGTGGTGAGCAGGCTTTTAAAGTCACAGGCCCTGGCAAAAATGCTATCCAGCCTCCCTCACCAGGGTTCGGCTCTACCTGTTTCTCCAATAGTTTCTTCTTCGACTCATCCCTTGAGTTTGGAGCTGGAGCATGCTGTGGCTGGAACCATGGGTCTGTCGGCACTGATACCTCCCCTTTCGGTGCCGTCAGCTCCGATCTCTTCCATGGTGCCGTCTTGGAGGGATCTGGGCGCTGGGACTCCCTCGTCGGCTCCGAGGGGGCGAGTGGCATCGGACCCTTGTCCAACCCTGTACTCCCTCTTGGAGCTTCGGTGCAGGTGAGTTTGGCTCCTACATCAGCTTTGGAGCCATCCCTCTCAGTGCCGGGAAGGATTCCGGTCTCTTTGGAGCCGGAGCCTTCTATGGCATCGGGAAGGGGTGCCTTCGAGGTCATGAGGAGTGTGCTGGCATCTGAGTCAGCCTCACGGCCGGCCTTATCGGCTCCTACCCCGTGGTGCCTGCTCTTGCCTCTGCCCCTCCTCCAGACCCCAAGCGTGGGGAACAAGTGCTCCAGGGCACCCCATTTGGTGTATCTTCCTCTTCCGAGGCCTCCCCTGTTCATTCAGAGGAGCCCCCTCGAAAGATAAAATGGAAGAGGAAGCATGTTGACTCCCCTGAGTCTGTCACTTCAGATACCGATTTGGATGAGTCGGAAGGGTCCCCGAGATCCCCCTCTGAGGACATATCCTTCTCAGACATCCTTGAAATCCTTAGGCAGAGGGGGAACTGGACTACCCTAAACCCTTTCGAGGATGAGTCGGTATTCCTGGACGCGTTTGGTTCCTGACCCTCCACCTCCTGGGTGTCTCCGACTTTCGATCCACTGATGTCGGTGGTGGCTCGAAAGGCGTGGTCAGCTCCAGACACAATGGAACCAGCTCCCCGTAGGCCCACAAAATTCATCACCGCCCCTCAGGACAAGCAATTTCTGACCAAGGGTGTTCCCGTTGATGCCATGGTGGTAGCAGTGGTCACTAAAAAGGAGTTGGCTGAAACTTCTTCGTCTGTTCATCCCCCTAATAAGGAATCTAGGATGATGGACAGATATGGGAAGCGGATGTTTTCCTCAGCGACCTTTTCCATGAGGTCTCTGAACTATTTGTGCCATTTTACCCGCCTTCAAAGGGATCTCCTTAAAGAGTTAGGAGATACTCTTCAAGATCCATCAGCTGTGGGGGCTCAGGCTAAGATTGCCTCCCAGCTGGTGACTCTAAATTCTGTAGTAATCTCCTCCATGTGGCTCATCTCTTATGCAGCCGATGGAGTGAGTAGGGCTGCAGGCACAGGTGTGGCTTTGAGGAGACACGCTTGGATGTGGTTATGCAACTTTGTGGAACCCTTTAAGGCGTCTTTCACCAACACCCCCTTTGATGGTTCTGCTCTGTTTGGACCACAGGTGAAGGATACCCTTACCAGGTGTGAGCAGGAAGGCAAGACTCTCTCTGCCGTTGGAGTCCGTTTTTCCACTCCTTCAAGACCATATCCCAAGGGTCAGAAGAGTGGGAAGTTGTGGTTCCGGAAATCCCAAGGAACCGTGCCTGACACACGTGGAGAGTTCCCCTCCAGGGCAGAGGAGGGAACAACAATAGATGCCACCCTAGGGGCAGGGGGGGGGGGGGTCCGCAAAATCAGGGCCAAAGAGAATCCTTCTCTGACAAGCCCTTCCAGCATCCCTGAAGTGCTGCCCGGCTGTCCACCTTTGGAGGCAGTCAGGGGAAGATTATCACTGTACCCAGAAGCCTGGCAAAGTATAACAAAAGACAAATGGGTACTTTCTATCATATCCGAAGGCTACAAAATCCCCTTCTTTCGCACTCCCTACATTCCCAACAAATCCCTTCCAGATGTTCCACCCAATCTAAGGGATCAAGCAGTTCAAGAATTTTCAAAACTGCTAAGAAAAAGAGCCATCCAGTCAGTCCCAGCAGACAAACAAGGATCCAGAATTTACTCAAGGTTTTTTTTGGTACCAAAAAAGACAGGGGATTGGAGACCCATTCTGGATCTCAGCAGACTAAACAGGTCTGTTCAAAGAACGAAGTTCCGGATGGTCATGCTACAGTCCATTTTACCCTTTCTGGGTCAGGACAATTGGATGTGCTCCATAGATCTTCAGGATGCGTACTACCATATCAAAATGCACAGACACTCCAGAAGATTTCTCCGCTTCCGGCTGGGAGCCAGTCATTATCAGTTCAGAGTGCTGCCCTTTGGTCTCACCACAGCCCCCAGGGTGTTCACCAAATGTTTGGCAGTAGTCACCGCTCACTTGAAATGGCAAGGATTCCAGGTGTTTCCATATTTAGACGACTGGCTCCTTACTGCAACCACCAGGCATCACCTGCTGCTAGCCAGAGACTACACCATCCAAACGTGCTCCACTCTAGGCATCACAATAAATTTCGAAAAGTCTGCATTGTTGCCTTGTCAATCTCTCACCTTTATAGGTGCAAACTTAAACACAAAGGACATGTCAGCGACTCTACCAGTAGACAGAGTGTTAGCCATTCGACGACATGTGCAGGTCTTATTAGGATGCAAAAAGATTCAGGCCATATTTGTCCTAAAAACATTGGGTTTCATGGCAGCGGCTATAATACTAGTCCCCCTTGCCTGCTTTCATATGAGGATTCTTCAGTGGATGCTGTTCACACAATGGTCTTTTCAGCAACTCCCGATGTCTCACAGGATAATGATCACACAGTCATGCAAAAACCAACTTGTTTGGTGGATGGTTTCCCCATCATTACATCAGGGCAGACCATTCTTTCTTCCTCCCCCAATAGCTATGGTGACCACGAACGCCTCCTTGATCAGGTGGGGGGGGGGGGCATTATCAGGGCAGAACAGTCCAAGGCACCTGGCAGCCTCATGAGTACCATCTGCATATCAATGTCTTGGAGTTGAGAGCCGTGCTTTTAGCGTTGCAAGCTCTTCAGAACTCTCTTCCCACCGGGACCATTGCAATTCAAACAGACAATGTGTCAGTAGTATGGTACATCAACAAGCAGGGCGAAACCAAGTCATACCCCTTATGTCGAGTAGTACTCAGACTTTGGCAGCGGGCGATCTCTTCCCAACGGTTTCTTAGCAGCGCACATCCCTGGGAAGCCCAACGTTATAGCAAACAGGCTGAGCAGAGCAATTTTCATGCCTCACAAGTGGTCTCTCAATCAGACTGTGGCGGACCGAATCTTCCACAAATGGGGTCAGCCTTGCTGCGACCTTTTTGCCACCCCCTTTAACAGCAAGTGCGACAATTTTTTCTCTTTCCTACCTCTTCCCGGACACCTCCCCAGAGACGCTCTAGTTCACGATTGGCCCCAGGGATTTCTTTATGCATTCCCTCCATTCCCCCTGATTCCCAAAGTAATTCAGAAAGCTACCACACTGGGATGCAAGATGATCCTCATTGCCCCTTACTGGCCTCGACAAATTTGGTTCCCCTTCCTGCATCATCACCTTCTGGAGCAACCCTGGACCCAATTCCAGATGATCTGATCCATCAATCGGGCGGGCTGCACCAATCTCTTCAATCTCTCCAGCTCACTGCTTGGTTTCTCCACTTCCGACTTTAGCCAGGCTTCCCAGCATCTCCCATTCGGTGCGTGAAATCATCTTATCCTCACATAAGTCGACCACTAGAAAGACTTATGCTAGTAAGTGGAAACGTTTTTCCTTATGGGCAGAGAACAGGAATATAGATCCCTTTTCAGCCCCTGTGCACCATATTTTAGATTTTGGCAAAAAAAAAAAAGACAGAAAATCCACCCAAGGATGGCCAATCAACGAAATCCACAAATGTTCCTCAGATCGTATCTGAGGAAGACAACAGTCGAAAGTGCTTATCGGATATCTTCAAGGGACAGTTTTGAGCTTTTTTATTTTTCATTTTATTTTCAAGTCGAAGTTTTATTCGTATTAAAGGACTACATTTTAATTGGAACACTTGTGGATTTCATTGATTGGCCATCCTTGAGTGGATTTTCTATCTTTTTTTTTTTTGCCAATATTGACTGTTTTTGTGACAGACCACCTTTAGCGTTTGGGAGTTATTTATTTATTTATATTTTAGATTTTCTAGCAGAACTTTTTTGAACTGGATCCTCTTCTGCCACGATTAGAGTTCAGCTAGCTGCAATTTCAAACTTTCATACGGGCCTATCTGATTCAAGCATCATGTCCCATAAGCTTTGTAAAGCCTTTCTGAAGGGGACCACTCTACTCAGGCCCCCAGTAAGAGATCCCCCACCTCAGTGGGATCTGAATTTGATTTTAGCTTCCCCGATACTGCCCCCCTTTGAACCGGCAGCTTCTTGTTCCTTGAAGTTTCTTTCTTGGAAAACCCTTCTTTTGGTTGCAGTTACGTCAGTCAGAAGAGTTTCTGAACTTCAGGCTCTTTGTGTTCATCCTCCTTACCTAGTTTTTCACAATGACACAGTTTCTCTTTGGACTAATCCTTCCTTTCACTCAAAGGTTACTTCTGATTGTAATTTGAATCAGTCCATTGAACTGCCCGTGTTCTTTCCGAATTATTCCAACAAGGCAGAATACAAATTACATCAGTTGGACGTCCATAGACAATTACGCTTTTACTTGCATAGAACCAAGCAATTCAGAAAATCAGACCAGTTGTTCCTGTCTTACGCTGAAGGAAAACAAGGCATACCGGTGTCAAAAGTCACCTTATGTAAGTGGTTGTCTTCTACTATTACCTTTATATATCAGTTGAGAAATAAAGACCTTCCAGCTAAACCCAAAGGTCACTCCACCAGAGCTTTAGCTATTTCTGTGGCTTTTCAGGCTAGATTGCCAATGGAAACTATTTGTGCGGCAGCTACCTGGGCTAATCCACATACCTTCATTTCACATTATAAGCTGGATGTGGCTTCGAGAAGCAGAGCTGATTTTGGTTCCACTGTTCTGAAGAGTCTGTTCCGATGAGCCACCCAGGATTGAGGTGCTAGGGACGCTGTCCCAACCAGCAAGAATGAAGGCGAGATAGACAACGTAACATTAAGAAGTTATGTACCTACCATAACGTTCCATGTTAGTTGTCTTCTTCTCGCCTTCTTTCTTGCATCCCACCCTCCATCCCCCTATCCTAGTAGACCGAGAAGAGTTCCTTAGGCTTCTTTATCACTGGCTGAGTCTTCTCTGGCTGTTACTTCTGACTGTCAGTCTCTCCAGTAGTTTCCTGTATCCTGCTACAGTTACTGTATTATCATGATTATTATTATTATGTCTGTAGTTAGGTTACCAAACGAGATCTGGGTATCTAGCGCGAGGCATCATGGGCTATAGGAGGGGGCCTCGAGCCAGTAAGCAGCTCTCGAGCTTTTGAAGATGGCCGAGTCGGAGCCGAGGATCGGCTCCGAACCCAACCAGCAAGAAAGAAGGCGAGAAGAAGACAACTAACATGGAACGTTATGGTAGGTACATAACTTCTTATTCTTCGTGTGCTGGGGAAAATGGCTGCATCAATAGTATTCATTCTCCTAGCTTGTTTTCATATGAGAATACTTCAGTGGTTACTTTCTGCACAATGGTCAATCCTAGAACTTCCAGTACCACACAAAATCATGATAACCAACTCCTGCAAAAAGGATCTCCAGTGGTGGATTCACTCTCCCTTAGTGTCTCAAGGCTATCACTTCATCCCCCCTCAATCCCAGGCCACAGTGACCATGGACGCTTCCCAGATTGGGGGGGGGGGGGCATTATCTAAGGAAGACAGTTCAAGACATCTGTCAGGAACACAATGCTCATTTCTGCATAAACATTCTGGTGATGAGGGAGGTGCTTTTAACATTGCAAACATTTCAAGACACACTCCATCTTGGAATGATAGCAATCCAGTTGGACAACATGTTTGTAGTCTGGTACATAAACAAACAGGGAGGGAACCAGATCTTACCCCCTTTGTCGAGAAGCTCTGAGGGTCTGGCAATGGGCAACAGCTTCCAACCACTTTCTGATAGCAATGCACATCCTGGGGAAATCCAACATGATTGCAGAGAAATTGAACAGGGCCATTTTATAGCTTCACGAGTGGTCCCTCGGTCAGAAAGTTACAGAAGAGATCTTCTGGAAATAGGGTCAGTCTTTCTGCAATCTCTTTGCAATGCCCACCAATGCCAAATGCAGTAACTACTTTGCAAAGATCCCTCCTACCAGGGACTCAACAAGGGATGCAGTTGTTCACGATTGGCCTCTGGGACATCTTTATGCCTTTCCTCCAATCCCTCTAATTCCCACATTTTTGCAGAAAGCAAGTTTGTTGGAGACGAGAGTAATCCTCATTGCCCCCTATTGGCTTTGTCATATCTGGTTTCCTTTTCTTCAGCCCCACCTTCGAGATGAACCATTGTTTCTGGACCCTGCTCCTGACCTTCTGATGCACCTGTCAGGAATTTTCCATCTCAAACACAAAATAAAAACTGGAACAGTCTCCAAACAATGGTAAAACACAAAGAAATGATACTTAAAACAACGATTAATCCAGAAGACAAACCTTAAAGCAACTCTAGTATTAATATAATTTTATTTCACATTTTCATCAAAAACAATAGACTTTTTCAGAAATAAATTACACAAAAAGTACATAAGCTTAAATACTTGAAATAAAATCATGTTAACCAATCACAATAAACATACAAGTAAAAACACTTCCAATGTTATTTGCCCCTTATTAACCCTTTAACTTCTAAACTCCTATAGCCAGCCTACGGTCCTTCAGAAAACATTTAATATTTATGGTGTCATTTAAACCTGGTGGTTTGTCTGCCTCTAGTCTTACTTGCCATTCAGTTTTCCTTTGTTCCACCTGATTTTTATAATTTCCTTCCCTTAAATCATAAGCTGTGTGTTCTACCACTGCAAAGAGAAACTTCTTATAATTATTGCTATTACTTCGGCCAGAAGAGTTTCTGAATTGTAAGCATTGTCTGCCAAGCCCCCATACCTAGTTTTTCATAAGGACAGAGTTCTTTATGAACTAACCCCCTCATTTCTACCAAAGGTTGTCTCAGAAAGTAACCTCAACCAATCTATTGAGCTGCCAGTTTTCTTCACAAATTTTCAAAATAAAGGAGAATGTTCACTACACCTTTTAGATGTTCATAGACAGTTACATTTCTACTTACATAGAACTTCAGAAATTAAAAAAATCAGATCAGCTCTTTATTTCTTATTCAGATATTTGAAATGGTCAACCAGTCACCAAAGTTACCTTATCCAAATGGCTTATACTATGTATAGCCTACATTTACAATTATAAGAATAGAGCCCTTCCAAATCCCGTTAAAAATCATTCCACCAGATCACTATCCATGTCTGCAACCTTCCAAGCTAGGTTACCTTTGGATGAGATCTGTGCTGCAGCAACATGGGCAAAACCTCATACCTTTATCACTCATTACAAAGTGGATTCGGCCTCTAGGAGTAGAGCCTGTTTTGGTGCTATGGTTCTGAAGAATGTTCTCCCATGAGCCACCCAAGAGTCAGGTTGCTTGAGACGTGGTCCCATCAGTGAGTATAAAGGCAAGATTGACAACATCACATAAAGATGTTGCGTACTTACCATAACATTCCATGTATGTTGTCCATCACAACCTTTGTTCATACAACCCTTCCTCCATACCCCCTGCCTATACTCCTGGGAGACCGAATAGTATAAATTGGGTACTACAGGACTATAAAGCCTCAGAATTGCTATCCTACTTGTGTATACACAAACAGACACACACGCGCGCGCACACACACACACACACACTTTTTTTTTTTTTTTTTTTCCCCACGTTATCTCGGTAAGAGTACTAGGGGCAAACAAGATCTGAGGAAGCTAAAGGGTTGCATTATGGGTAAAGAAGGATGCCCATGAACTTTGCTGAAGACCTCGAGCTTTTGAAATGGCAGAGACTGATCCGATAGATCAGATCTGACCCATCAGTGGGAATAAACGCCAAGATGAACAACACACATGGAACCTTATGGTATGTACATAACATCTTTTTTTTCACAAAAGAAGGAAACTAACTAATAAAGTGCAATAGGGTTTGGTTATGGTTTGAATATGTTTGTTTCAGGCATATCTGAGGAGAAGAGAACAAGATCATTCTTTTTGCTGATGGCACAAATTTAGGTGCCATAGTGAATGGGGGTATTCTAAGGTGGGATTTGGAAAAACTGAAAGGTGGCATTTGAGACTGATTGCATATAAATGCAAAGTACTTCATCTGTGCCATAGCAACCCTGGTGTGAAGTATCAGCTGAGGGAGAGTGTTGATCATACCTGGAGTAAACCATTGGGAGATTAGTGAGAGTCCAGTGGCAGCTACCAGCAGAATGCTGGTGTGTATCCTTAGGTGAAAAGACTTCAGAAGCAAACAGGTAGTACCCCTCCTGTAGCTGACTCTGGTCAGGCCACTGTATTAGTACTGTGTGCATTTCGGGAATTTGTATAAGTAAAGGAACATTAAGTTGGTGGAGAGTACAGATAAAAGGCAGCAGAGATAGATGTAAAAAATAAGATCTGTGATTGATTTGGAAGATATAGTGTTCTTCTCCAAAGAGACCATAAGAGATGGGGTCATGATATGAATGTGTAAAGTCATGTTATGGATGTATGGAAAAGTCATCCTGAAAAGGAAAGACAGAGGGGGAGGAAGGGTATATGCAGCAGAGTATAGTGACTGACTGCTGTCTGTATCTGTGAAAATACTTTATGGAGTGGATTTCAGACCCAAGTGATAGACTTTTACAACGTATGGTGAAGAAGGAAGATAGTGAAATATTCAAGTGAGTATGGGACAGGTGGAGAAGGAGGGAAAGAAACATTTTTAACATAGGTGAGACAGAATGTAACCTTCACTAAAAGGACAAACTACACAGTCTTATTGTATCATTTTACTTATTTATTCATATAGGTTCATAGTTAAGTACTAGGCTATCTGCCGGAGGGCATCTATAAGCCTAGCCAGAATGTGTTGGCTTTCGCCGCCCCTTAGATTAGTTCCCTGTGCCTCTGTCCAGCAGAGCCACTGCAGTGATCCCCGGGGTAAATTTTCTGTTTCCCATCCACTCGTCAAGGTTTCTCTTGAGGAGTGTTAGTGAGGGGCTCTGCCTAATGTAGATTGGAATCCTGTTCCAAAGCATGGGGAGTCTCTGGGACAGGAATCTATCCCACCAGCACGTCCTATGTATTCATTTATTTGTTTGTTTGTTTGTTACTAGGAGGATGTGCTAGTCCAGTGACTCTTGTCACCAAAGTTGGCCCAACAGGCAAGTAATGCATATAAAAATGTTTTCAAATTAAGCAGGCTAGCAGTTTCGGCTATTAGTGTTCATGAACATGGACATTAACAATGTAAACAAAAGTGCAGAATGAGTTATGTTCTTAATGTATAACACATTTTCAGCAACAGCAGTAACAATTTTATATTTAAATAAGTTGATGGCATCCTTCTGCCATCAAGTGCATGTAATGTAATAAGTGATAGCTGGTGACTTCAAAGCAAGATGTTACAGCAGAGTTTAACTGAATGGGTGTGGTTAACTGGAAAGGGGTGGCATCACCATGACCATGACTGTAGTATTAAAAATACTTGGTTATACATGATTTACAGATGTTGAGGTGCTGTACTCTTACTCATAAGACTGGCTGCCCGAGATGTATACACTGTGGTCATGACCTCAGTTTCCTAGCCTAGGCTCTGGCATCAAGGTCAAAGTGATACACTTTGGTTCTTCCCACTATAGCTAGCCTAACTACAGCACAGCCTTGTTAGAAATAAAGCATATTTCTGACACAACAGTTAACCATGGAGTTAGTGTAGGTAGGAGAAGGAGAAAAAAATTGATGTGTTTTATAGAGAACACTGCTGTTTAGAAATATTCATAGGAAGGTGTACAGCAGATCTTTTTGTTGACCAAATATAAGAAATACAAACAACAGATGTGTAGTTTCTAGCAGTAACTGCCTCCAAAAAGTATACATACAACTGTGACAGTGATCCTTTCTGCCTAACAATATGTCAGAATTACTGTGTGTCGTTACATTTTTCAGTTGCATCCAGTAGTAACAGTTTTAACACTTCTCTAAAACTAATAATGACAACAATAGTAAGTGCTGTTGTATTTGTACTTGAAATTTAATAATTGTATATGTATATACATATATATACATATATTGTATATGTAGTTTTTTTATCCATCTGAAATTTTGTACTTGAAGGAGTGTGGTATTTTGTTTAAATTATATTTATTTGTTTTCATTTTTTATGTGATTGGTAGTTTCAATCATGTAACTATTTCACTTCAGACTTCACTTTTAAATATTGACTGTGTTGATTGCTCAAGTCTTTTTGAAGATAAAAGTGCTTATCTGAAAGTAAACTTTTTTGTTTTTTTTTTTCTAATGTGTTTTTGCCACTCATTGTCTTCCCAACAGAGTGTTTTTTTTTTTGTAGTTTATTCCTGTTGTAAGTGTGCCGTTTACCATCCTTTTATCTAAGTTAAATGTAAAGATAGTATGGGATGTGCTTTACTTTACAGAAAGCAAGAGTTTGTCCGAGAGGTGGGGAATTCATTAGGAGTGATCTCTGAGATGCCATGAAGTCCTGTTTATGTTATATTATCGATTTAGTCCACTTGATCTTGGAGGCCAGGTACAGATCAGCACCTCGTAGTCTACAGCACACAGATTCACTACCAAAGAGAGAGAGCAAGACATGACTTTGAGTAATTTGGGAATTCATACCTAAGATTTTTTTTTTTTTTTTTTTTTTTGTGAAGAGCAGGCAGGTCAGATCTCTTTAATGGTGCATACCAAAATGTACATTTATTTCCTGTTTGATTCTGATAAGGGATGAGCTGAGAAGAATGACTTCTTTTGACCAACAGCAGGTGAACTTAATAGTCATTTGGGTGAGGTAGAGGCCTTCCATAATGACAGTGAATACGAAGTGTTCAAAGGAGAGTTCATTATCCATTGAAGATGACTATGTCTCTAGTAATAGTGTCTCTTTTCAAAGATATGTCATTCATCTGGTAGATATACTGGAGTCCTGTTTTCCAAACTGTATGATACAACTTTTTGGAAATCAGATTTAGGCATTGATCCAGACACCATGGGTTTTCCAAAATAGACCTTGCTGGAGGAGATGAATGCAGGAATTGAGTGTTTTCAGGGGAGTTAATGATAGCTTCAGACTTGCTATCATATACAGACAAGGTCTCACAGCTATTTCAGTTAACTGATTAGGAATTAGCAATCTCTGAAAGTGACAGTCATAATTTTTGTAAAATGTATTTACATATAAAAAGTATTGATTTATGTATTCATTTTTATTTATTGTTATTTGCTAACAGGTTTAAGAGGACTGATCCAAATGGGCCATTTTCAGGTTCAGCCCGGGTGGATAAATTAAGAAAAAAATGCTCAGCACATTACCAGAACTCAGAATCATAATTTACGAGAAACATCACAATGTTCAAGGATAAGTCCTTGTTAACATTTAACAAATTGAACATTTCTAAACTACTGTGAAACATCGTGTGACAAGTAGAAAATAAGACAATAGGATTGTTCAATATACAACATTTACAGCATAACTCCTAAGTAATAAAAAGAGAGGAAAAGGAGTGGGGGTTAAGGAATGCAGACGGGGTAGAAAAGAGTCTGGAGAGTTTGAAAATGGAGGGAAGGTGGAAGGAAAGATGTAAGGAGAGGGAAAATTCTATGATCAGAATGTGGTGGTTAAGCACTAGTTGCATATGAAACAAGAAGAGCAGTTGTTTGATTTTCATGTGATCCTAAATTCTGGCTAGCAATTAGAATCTGCTTGTTTTAGAAACAATTTCTTGAGATAGCATCTGAATTGTGGGTAGGGAGAAGTTTTTTCTACTATGCTGGTAGTGCTTCCCAAGTTTATGGGCTATAATAGGAAAGCAATACTCTGTAGTCTAATGTCTTTTTTTACTGAATTTGCTTAGACAGAGGGTGGCTTGTGACCTTAGGGTGTAGGGGGTTCTTTATTTGTTGAGGTGGTTAGTGAAGCAGTCAAAGGTTTTTGGTGTATTAATTTATATGCTAAGAATCAGAAGTAATATGCTTCTTTGTTGCTTGATAGTCACTTTGCCTTTGCAAAGATTGAAGAGAAGTACTTTGTTTGGGATGAAATGGGGATAACTTACATATGCTGTTAGAAGCAGTTTGGAGTGAGGTTTTTTTTTTAAGATATACTGTGACTGGGAGACCATATTTGAAATGGGGAGCAAAACTCCTTTACCAATGGCCATTCTTCCTTCTGAAGAGAGGAAGTGTGAAATCTTTTATGCTCAGAAGAGTGGTGAGTTAAGTGTAGCTTTTATTGCTTTTGGTTTAACATGAAATTGAAAGTTGAGAGATTGATTAAGTCGTATTCCCAGGTGTTTGAAGTATGTTGTAGCTTCATTAAGATCTTTATTGTGTCAGAGGATTTCCTAATGTTGGGGTATGTTTGGGAATTTTGGGAATGGGTTTGGTTGTGACTTATTGCCAGATGCCTAGCATTATATTGTTTGTAAGACATATTTTGTAGAGATGTAGCTGAGGGTGTGGATGCAGTCCTTGCATGTAGAGAAGAACCATGGTAAAAGGTTACCTGGACAGGGGAACACAAGTGGAATTGTTCTGTTGTTTTCATGATGTCCTCAGCAAAAATTATTTTGAAGTAAAATGGAAGATTAAATATTCAGGGTGTTAATTGTTGGTACTGGAATATGGAAGAAAGAGCTGGGTTGGTGAGAAGAGTGAAGAATTCCTTCAAGAAGTCCATGGGGCAGAGCCTAGATAGCCAACTGAGAGCAGTGAATTTTGAGAGCTCCATAAACTAGTATAGTAATATAAGAAAAGTTTATTATTTTCAAGTTTAAAATGTCAGGAATCTATATATAAACTGCTAAACTACATAAATCTCAATTTTGGTGGAGATATACAAAAAATTTCCTGTCAAGTAACTTGGAGATGTATCGAGTCACTGAATATGAACAACTCAAGGAATTCTCATCCAGATGTTGCTTTGAAAAAAGAACTGCAGTTGATGACATCTACCTTACAGGAACTATCTTTGAAGATGGATGGCTTTCAAAATGACTTAGAAAACCTCAAATTAAATTCTCAAAAACAGACTGATAACTCTTAAGGAACTATTACAGCAACACCATACAAAAATAACAAATATAGAGACTTCTCTAAATGACATTGAAGGGAGAATCAAAGAGGAAGAATTCCAAAAAGAATTTCTGCAAACAAAATACATGGCTACTTAACAAAATAGATGACTTAGAAAACAGGGAAAGGAGAAACAACATAAGACTCTTTGGTCTGCCTGAAAATACTGAAGGAGAAGACATTTTCATTCTTAACAACCTGGATTCCTGAATTTTAGGCTTGAAAGAGGGACTTTCATTTGGAATTGAAAGGGTGCATAGAGCACTGAGGAAACCTGCTTATAACTCAACAAATATTCCACCTAAAACCATAGTTTAAAATTTCTTTCATTTCTGGACAAGTAACTAATATTAAAATCTGCTTGGAGAAAAGCACCCTTAAAATACAGTCTGATAAGGTTTGATAATGATTATTCTTCCAGAATACTAGAACAAAGGAAAAAAAGTCTGCCAATAATTAAACTGTTAAAACAAAACAACATTAAAGCACAGCTGTCCTTTCCTCCCAAGATAAAAATACTTTTTGCCAATGAGATGGGAACATTTAATGACTTAGAAGAAGCTACTATATTCATCAAAAACAACAACATAGTGTCTACCCCAGAAGAAATGGAATGGATGGCCCTACTCTTAAAAGAATAAAAGAAACAAATCCTTGGATTGATGCTAGAAAGAAGAAACAAAAAACTGATTCCAAGATAGCTGTCCCAAAAAATAACTCTTACAACTACATCTCTCAAAGTATCAAATGATATGGTACATCACTTGTCATCTGATTTTATTTTAAAAAAATGGAAGGTTTCTTATACAACTGAGAAACAGTAATACTTTATTTAGAATGATCAAAGAGTCCAATAATTCTTCACAAACAAAGGTAGGTCAAGATGGGTTACTATTTACATTATATATAAGCCAAACAAAGCAACATATAATACAAACATAGAAGTTTCTTTTCCTCTACTTGCACTCAGTGAATACTTATCTTGTTCATTTTTCATTGTTTTTGCTCATAATAATTTAAGTAATTAATTAATTCAACAAGGTACCATTCATGAGAGTTCAGACTCAAATGTAACAAATTAACATCATATATAATAGTAACAGTAGAGTGTTTCGAAAAAAGAAATTCTGTCATGGAGACTAATGCCTTCTTCAGTTAAAGTATGATTTAGGAATGTCATGTATATCCTGGTTAAATAATAGTAGCAAGCTCTTAGTACAAATGTCATCATTGTTCTGTCTAAATATAGTTAATATCAATTATGGCAGGTATCACAGCTATGAGTGCTGTTTGACCAATTCTGATATGGTGTGCATGGATAAGTGTTGTTTGATCAATCCTGATAGGGTGTGTGTGGATGCAGCTGTGTCTGGCAGCTAGTACAAATGTCATTATTATTTTGTCTAAACATAGTTAATATCTATTATGACAGGTATCATAGCTTCGAGTGCTGTTTGATCAATCCTGATATGGTGTGCGGGGATGCAGCCGTGTCTGGCAGCTAGTACAAATGTCATTATTATTCTGTCTAAACATAGATAATATCAATTATGGCAGGTATCACAGCTATGAGTGCTGTTTGATCAGTTCTGATATGGTGTGCATGGATGCAGCTGTGTCTGGCAGCTACTACAAATGTCATTATTGTTCTGTCTAAATGTAGATAATATCAATTATGGCAGGTATTGTAGCTTCAAGTGCTGTTTGATCAATCATGATATGGTGTGCATGGATGCAGCCGTGTCTGGCAGCGGGTACAAATGTCATTATTATTCGATCTAAACATAGTTAATATCAATTATCACAGGTATCATAGCTTTGAGTGCTGTTTGATTAAGCCTGACATGGTGAGTGTGGATGCAACTATGTCTGGCAGCTGTTGTATGTTGCCGTTTTTGTCTCCAGGAAACTTTGGGTTGTGGCTTGCGATTGAGGTTTACTGATGCTTGTGTATTAGGAAGAGACATTTGCTGTTTTAGCCTGGATCCAGGGGAAGGGGTGAATAAAACTGTGATTTGGGATATTTTGGCAGTGAATAGTTTGTTTATACATCTGCTGAGTGAGAGGTGGGAAGGCTGGAAGAATGGGTTATCTCTTATTGTGGCAGCATGTTGGGAGTATTTTTTTTTATCTGTTTGCTCTCCATTATTTTCCTGGCTGGCTGCCTCACTGAAAGGGAGGGAATTTAGGCTTGAAGTTGCAGTGAAGTTAAGTTTTGCTTCAGGTGCATTACAAGCCTCTGGTATGCAGTACACAGACACACTAACAGAAACAGATGCTCCCAGGTTGCTATGATAACGGAGACAGAGTGACGATAATGCTTAATGGCTCTGAGAAGCCTCCAAGATGATTCACAGCAATAAAGTCTTTCATTTATATATATATATATATATATAATAAAAGGACTGTTTTAAACCACATCTACACATATTGATGGTCTTCCAACACTTCGTTTAGCTCATTAAGTTGATTCTTGATAATAAAAATAAATAAATAATAAGTGCAATTTTATATTTAAAATGTTTTTTTGGTTCAAACATATTAAGGACTTACATAAGAGTGTAAGTCTGAGTTATTGTAAAATACTAAGAGCACTTGGTCTTGTGCAGAACCCTTTGCAGTGGTCTGGGAGGTGAGCTTGCTCGGACGTGTTGGGCATATGGGGATGGCTGATTCTAGGGGTGTTTCAGGTTGCTGGGAAGTGCTAGAGAGTCATCAGATTTCCTTTGTGGAAATATCAGTGGGAATGGAAAGTGTGTTGATTGGCTCACTGACAGAGTGGCCACTGCATGGAGCAGGCTGGTAAAATGGAACAGGACAAATATTGGTTTGGATATTTTAACAACAGCCTGGAAACATGCCACATGAACTAGTGAATGGTATTCTGGCAAAACTGGATGGGCATTGTTGCCTGTGCTTGAAGTACTGATATGTGTGTATGTAAGGATGTAAATATACTTATAACAAATAAGAAACTAGAAGGGTCTCATAATTTAAAGTCTATGGACTGTATAAACATGCTTGGAAGGAGCTAATAATAAGAATAAGCATTACAGCTTGTGGTCTCTCAAATAACTAAGCAACAGCCAAAAAAAAAAAAAAAAACACACCCAATAGTTATGTAATGCATGATTTTAGTAAATCTAGACATAAAATATATAATCGTCATATAAGATGAAGAAGCCTGCTGAATTTGGATATTAAAGACAGGATTTAATAACATGGGTTTGTGTATAATACTACTGTCTTAACTTATCATAAATGACATACACTACATTGAACATCAAGGGGAAGCATGATGATTTTCTTATATAAGTAAATCTGCATAACAAGTCACGTAATTGCTTTAACTTGAATTGTAGTTTTTGTGACCCATCTTGATCATATATAATACTTAAGGGGTTACCAAGGTAACTAAGGTTTTATATATGACATCAAACTGACAAAGTTGTTTAAGAGAAACAATAGAAGCCTGAACTTGAAATGTCACAGAATGTAACAATCATATTATGAACAAATAGTGTTAAATTGACAATAGACAATTTAATAACATGGGCTTGTGTATAATGACACTACTGTTTTAACTTGTCATAAATGACATACATCAATGGGAAGCATGATGATTTTCTCATATAAGTAAATGTGCACAACAAGTCATATAATTGCTTTAACTTGAATTGTGGTTTTGTAACCCATCTTGACCATACATAATACTTAAGCTGTTACCAAGGTAACTAATGTTTTATACATGGCATCAAACTTACAGAGTTGTTCAAGGGAAACAATAGAAGCCTCAACTAGGAATGTAACATAATGTAACAATCACATTCTAAACAAATAGTATTAAATTGACAATAATCACTCAGTTTACCCTTTGCTGATTATACAAAATAGAATGTTGCCATTTAAATCTAAAAACTTTCAGTATATGCCATAAAATGGCAATTTATGAATATGGAAAGGTAACTTGTAATCATTATTCACAATAAGTGAATTTGATGTTTTTAACCTATAATTTCACTCATTTTATAATAAGAAATGACATATATGAAAATCCTTATGTGTCGGAAATGGGGGGAAAGGGATGCACTGATAATTAAAATGCACTAACTTTCATCAGTGTTCACATAAAACAAATTTGATGCTTTAAGTAAGTAAGCAACAAGCAAAGTGATTACTTAAATGCTGGCAAACAATGAAATATAACTTCTGATATATCCAGTAAAATACATTGTATTATAAACATTAGGTATAAATATTATTACTATCTATTTATATTAAGTAATACATTTTGAAAGACTTCATCAATAAGGGTGAATATGTTAAATAACTGTTTGCTATAATCTTTTACTGAGGTTTTATGTATGATACATACTACTTTACTATGATTGAATTGTCATCTATCTTTCATGTAAATATTAATTGCTTATACAATAAGTAGATATTTATATTGTATTAGAATTCTGTCTAATCTACAATAGTACTATATCTGTTCAAAATAATATAACTATTGCTTATTCCTATTACAAATATTCTCCATATGATAATTCAATTTATGGAGCTCAGATGTTCTGGATTGTCAAGGTATGAGTGATAATCTGATGGATTTAGGATTAGCCATCAGATTAGGAATGATTTTCATTCCATGGCTAGTGCGGATCTTAGTTTTGCTAACATTTATTAATTTAAATTTGTTATTTCACAAAAACATTTTTAGTATGCGTGACCAAAACATTACTTTATTGGCAAACACTCAAAGTATAAAACTTATTATTTCCTTTAAAAGCTCAAACATATACTTTATAGTTATCAGAGGAAAATGTTTAATAGTCACAATAAAACAAAAAATACATAGTCTAAATAACCTAAGATGGATTTAACTTTATTATCTTTAAATACCAATGGCTTAAACAATCCTAGCAAGAGATCAAATCTACTGAAATATTTAAAACTGAGCAAAGCACAAATTGTCTTCCTTCAAGAAACTCATTTCATAACAAATGACAATTACAAATGGAATCCTAAGGAATATATGATATTGGTGCAATCCACTTATAAGGCTGAAACAAAAGGGGTAACAGTTTTACAGAAAACTAATGTGATTAACCAAGAAATCATTTATAAGTATGAAGATAAATAAGGCCTTATGACATTAGTAATAGTTTATAATAACAGAATATGGACCCTACCCAATATATATATACTGGTTCCCAGGCATTTGAACAAGAACTGTTAAAAACACTTGGATTATATTTTCAATAATTAAAAAGGCAACTTAATATTAGGAGGAGATTTTAACTGTATATTTGATATTTCTGAAACTAGAAATAAAAGACCACTGAGTACATCTGCTGTATCAAGAGCTTTAAACAAGTGGGTAGAATCATTTCATTTTGTAAATGCTTTCAAATTTAAAGAATATAAATCTTTGTTGTTTTCCCATCAAGATCACAGATTTGGTACCCAAACTAGAATAGGTAAAATATTTGCTGCCCATGACTTACACTCTAAGATCATTAATTTCTCAGTCACTCCCTGCCCCTTTTCAGACCACAATCCATTGATACTAAAACTTAAAAATGGGCACAAACCATTAATCTTTAACTCCAGAATTCCAGCATATATAACTAAAATTAAAGAGTTCAAACCCTGGTTATTATCTGAATTACAGTTCTTCTTAGATATTAATTACACCACAGAGATAAATAAAATAATGATATGGGACTCATTAAAAGCTTACATATATGGTAAAACCCTAACTTGGTATAAAAAAATCAGAGAATGGAATTCTGAATTGTTAGATCTACAATCCAAACTTTTGTCAGTAAAAGCTGAAAAAAAATCAAAAGTAGAAGCATTAAACAATAAATACAATGAAAATCTAACACATAAAACTAGTTTAGCTTTAGAAAAACTAAAAATTAATACTTTGGCCTCTTCTCCCAAATATCTACATAATTTATCCACAAGAATCAAAATACAATCAAAAGCTAATAAAATTAAAAGTATCTTCCATGAAAAGAAAGGGAAAAATGTCTCAGATGTAGGTGGCCATCTTGATGCCTATAGAATTCACTATATGAATCATTTCCAAAAAGAAAATATATATATCAATCAATTAAATCTAGATGAAGAATGTTCTAATATAAAAAAATACCAGAAAAATTAAAACTAGATCTGCAAGCACCCATATCCTACAAAGAAATTACAGATACAATAAAAGTGGGTAAAATAATAAAGCTCGATGTATAGATGGCAGAATTATGCAAATATATAAACTTTTTCCTTCAAAGATACTATTCCTCTTCCATAAAACACTATTAGAAATTCAGTCACAGGCTTTAATACCACCCTCTTGGAGATATTCCATAATCATTCCAATCCTAAAGGAAAACAAATCCCCAAACCTCTGTACCTTATATAGACCTATATCATTGCTAAATAATGACTATAAGATATTTATAACAATATTAACTAACAGAATGAAAATACCACTATCCAAAACAATAAATAATGATCAAATTGGATTTATATATCATAGACCCACACATGACAATATTCAATGGATAATTTCTGTTGTAGATTATGTTAATAAAGAAAATAAAGAAACACTCATAATTGGCTTAGATATAGAGAAAGCCTTTGATTCCTTAAATTAGGACTAGTTATTCAAAATCCTAATGCTATTTGAATTTCCTGCATCCTTTGTTAATCTCCTAAAGAATATATATAGAAATAATTTAGCGTATGTCAAAGTTATGTCCTTTTACCTCTGAATCTATACATATAACAAAAGGCACTAAACAAGGGTGTCCCATGTCACCGATGCTTTTTGCTCTGGGTATTGAAATATTGGCAGATTCAGTTCATAACAATATAGAAATAAAAGGAATAGATGTTTATGAACAATGCAATTCTAAAGTAATGCTATTTGCTGATGACATATTACTAACATTATCTAATACAAAAGAGACATTAGAAGAATTAGATATATTAATTGACAAATTTTACATGACTTCAGGACTCCATTTCGGTAAATCAGAATCAAAATTTTTATTTTTAAATAAAAAAACGAAATGCAGACTAAGGGGGATCACATCATAGAATCACAAGAATCTACCTTAAAATATCTAGGAATTGAGTTATGCAAGGATAATAATGAATTACTCTCAAAAAACTATGATAATGTCATCAATACAATTAAAATCTCTGTGGAAAAATGGATCAAAATAATATTAACATTTGAAGATAGACTACAGTTAATAAAAATGGTTTTACTGCCCAAGATCCTATATATAACCTTGGTAATTTAACTATTACTAGCAAGGAATATACTTAAAGAAATAAATTCATGCCTAATACATTTTTTTATGGCTTCCCAAAAGAAACAGAATAGCTTTAATACATCATATCAGACCATGGAAACAGGGAGGACTAAACTTTCCTGATATAGAAGCATATATAAAAGCATCAATATCTAAAACAATCTCAGATTGGATAAGTCCAAATTACTCTGCAAATTGGAAAGAATTACTAACTGTAATATCAATAAATGAATTTGATTTACAAAAAAAAAAATCAAATAGATAAAAATAATTTGCCTGGCACATATTATGTATTAATATGCAATATAACATAACTAAACCCACTAAAACTCGTATGATTAATTATTACATTGACTCATTCAGGAAAATTATTAATGCAAATATAGATTTAAAAATCTGGTTTGATCTTTTAACACCATTTATAGTCACAAAGAACTTTCCACATAAAATATATAGAGAAATTATTAATTCCTGGGAACAGAAAGGATTTGTTCGTTGGCTCCAATGTATCAAAGAACTAAAAGTTTTAAATATGCAAGTAATAAAAACAACATACAAAATTCCACAACAGGACTGACTAACTTTACAGAGTATTCTGTCATATTCACAAGATTTAAGTAGAATAATTAACAATTCTTCATTTAAAGAAATACCTAATTTATGAAATACATATATGAAATCATATATAACGACTTTGACATGGGAAACAGTATTTCAAAATTTTACAAAATAATGATAAACTAGAAAAGAACAACCTAAACCTCATATTGGAAATATATAACAAAAGGACACTCAATACAGTTAACTGAAGATATTAAAACAAATATCTTATTATCGATAAAATATACATCCTTTACACAATACTGGAAAGTTTTTAATTGGAAATGCTTGCAGAGAGCATTCTTAACCCCAGATAGAATCAGTAAAATTAGTTCTTCCATAAAAGGAATATGTTGGAGATGTGAGCAAGTACACTATGCAGATTGGAACCACATTTTCTTTGATTGTATTAACATTAAGCCATTTTGGAATCATATTAATAACTTTCTACAAGCTTTATTTAATGAATCATTTCATTTAACTAAAGCTCTTGTATTATTAAATGTGAATGAAGGTCCTCATTTGAATAGGTCAAACATGTATCTAGTATGGACTATACTTGCAATTTCAAGGAAGTGTATAACAAGAAGATGAAATACAAACACAATACCAACTTTGGAAGACGTCTACAGCCTACTGAAGACCACAGCATTATTGGAAATTAAAATGAAAGAACTAAGCATTTATCCAAAGCCATTTATCAACAACCCTTGGGGAAAAGTCTTATAGTTGATTGACACTATACAATAATTGATCAGACACTCTGATAATGGATTGGAGATACTTATAAAGTAACTGTACACATTAAGATCTGTTATAGTGTCAGGCTAATGTAAATAGTGTTCATAGTTATTTAAGATGTTATGTATAAATACTATGGAATTCATTCAAATGTATTATAAAAAAAAATGTTGAGGAAAAAAAAGAAGTCCATGGGATGTAGTAGACCTGATGATGTTGTTATTGTGCCTGGGCTGAATGGGGTCTTTTGCTTGTGTGCACCCTTTATGCTATTGACCAGATTACAGATCTCTGTCTGGTTGTATGTTAATGAGTTTTGTTTTGTTTGGAGGAAGTTAACTTTGTGCCACCCTTTTCTAGCAAGATTTCTTAGCTGGATAAATTTGTCTGTTTACAGGATGCCAGGCAGAGTCTCTTAACTTGTGGATTGAGTTCAGCTGTTTGGAGAGGCAGCCACAAGAACCGGAACTTAAACTGAAAACAAATTGTTCTCGGTTTAAGTTCCAGTTCTTGTGGCTTGTTGTGATATTGTGGAAGTGTTAGTCTGTTTTTGTGGTTCTTTGGAGAGCCATTTGATTATTTTAAGGAATTTGGAGACTACTGAAAAATGCTTGTTTTGAAGTTGTAAGAAAAGATTTGTTAAGGTTATTGGCTAGGATATTGGACCATGAAGTTTTAGAGAGGTCATATTTTAAATATGATACATATTTTTTGGAATTTTGGTCAAAATGTGGTTTGTGAATAGAGCTTGCATTCAGCTTTTGAAAGAGACACTGTGAAGGGGCAGTGGATGGTAAAGCTAAGTGATATCAGAGATACAATATTTAGAGGGAATCTTTACCTGATTTATATTTTTTCATGGGCTCTTTGGACATTGAGTTAGTCTGAGATTAGACAGAATATAGTTAAATCTGAGTATGCTAGTTCAAGAAAGTTTAGGTTGAAATCCCCATGGATAATGATGTTTTCAGTTGTTGCTGTAGTTAGTAAAACTGTTAAAATTTGGTGAGAGTAGCTGATGGCAGGAGGAAGTTTGTGTTGGTGTAGGTTTTTAAATAACCCTGCTCTTTAAATGGACATGCTTAGTGGTGTAGCAGAGGATGCATTTCTGGTAGTATAAAGCAAATTTGATTAGGTGATGCTGGGAAACTGGGAGTGGGAGGGGAGCAAAGTAGGACGTCCCGAGCTGCTAGTACTTGTGGTAGCAGCCAATCAGTCTGTGCAATGCACAAATCACCAGGAGAAGGGTGGAAGAAAACAGAGTTGACAGTGAAGACATGGATCAAAGTTGTTTAGCATTAAATATGAGAGAGAGAAAGAGGATAACGAATCCTGGGGAATGGAACTATAATTTGGTTTCACTGTAGCAACAAAATGAGGACATTGGAGAGGGCTAACCTGCCAGCCTTATTGGCAATGAAATGAAGTTGACAAATAAAAAAATATATTTATTTATTTCCAGTTTGATGAACGGAGAAGTCCACTGGGCCCAATGAACCCGTTTTCTGTGGAGGCCCGGGTTGAAAAGTTCCAACAATACAAAATACGGTGGGATACAAAATACAATGCAAAATACAGTAGGATACAAATTCAAGTAAAGACATAGAATGTAAGTACACAGCAAATGCAAAGTAGAAATACAAAATATATACTGTTTAAAGAAAACTATTTACAAAATTGGTCAAAAACAATTGCAGTTATCGAGTTGAGGACATTAGTAAGTTTGAAGTCATGTTTATAATAGCATATTGGAACAAGCAAAATTTCATGATATGAAAGGTTGCAATGTTGAAAAAGATAGGGTATTGGTGAGAGTTATTATTACTTTTGTAGAGAAGGTTGGTACAGAGCTTAGGTGTCAAAGGGTTAGAAGGGGGGTGAGCTAGGTTGGGAGAATGCAGATACATTTCCAGATAGAGAGATAGGAATGAAGCTGAGTTTTAAAGTTTTCCACATTCTCCATTGTCCTTAGGGTAGGAGGAAGAGAATTCCATGTTTTTGCTAAGGAAAAAGAGAGGAGAAGTTGTCCAGGTGGGCAGTTAGGTTTATGGACAGTAATTAAGTTTTGGTGAGTGGACCTAAGAGTTCTATTAGGGATGTAAGGGAGTAGGCTATTTGTAAGGGTAGGGTATTTGGTAGGGTTGAAGAGTAGTCTATGGGCTGTGATGAGCTGGAGGTAGTCCATATAGTTTGGGAGTTCTAGCCAGTTTAGAGATTGAAGGGCAATACAGTGATGGGAGGAGTTTTTGGAGTTAGTGGCAACTTTGGAAATTTTATTATAGCAGTTTTCTAATTTAGAAGTGATGGATGCAGATAGGTTGGTTAATAGGGGTGTGCAGTACATTAGGGAGGGAAGGAGGTAAGTAGAGGCAAGAGTATGTCTGGTATGGTGTAAGAGGAAGTGATTGTTCCTGTATACCATACCAAGTTTTTGGTGGGTTTTCTTTATGTTTTGAAGAATATGGTTGTCAAATTGTAGGTATTCATCTATGGTTACGCCTAGCAATTTGGCATGCAGGACGATTTCAATAGGAGAGTTGTTTTGGCTTAGAACTTAGAAAGTGGTTTTGTCAAAAGGGAAGGATTTTGATGGTAGGAAGATTAATATTTTGGATTTCTTTGCATTTAGGGAGAGGTGGTTTTGGAGCATCCAGGCCTCAGTGTTTGAGAAGATGGTCTGGGTCTTTGTTAGAAGTTCAGGGAGATTAGTGACAGAACAGACTAAATTTGAGTCGTCTGCATAGTGGATTACTTTGGCATTGGGTATAACAGACTGAAATGTATTGATAAAGATATTCAACAGCACTGGACCAAGAATATATCCCTGGGGTACACCAGTGGGGGTAGGGAGAAAAGGAGGGATACTTTTTCCTCCATTTTACAGCCTGTGATATGTCAGACAAGTAGCTTGAGAACCAGGAGATGGTACTTTGAGAGAGATTTAGGTTTGAAAGGTGGTTTAGTAGATGTGTGTGGGAAACAGTATCAAATGCCTTGGAGAGATCCAGAAGCACTGTGGAGACTATTTCCCTGGAATTTTAGGCACAGTTGACTGTATCTAGGAATGAGAAGAGTGCTGTTGTAGTGCTGTGCCCAGGTCGGAATCCATGTAGTGTTGGTGTAAGAAGATGGTTTTGGGTTAGGGAAGGCATACGTTGGAGATGAACACATTTTTCTAGGAGTTTGGAGATAGGGGAGGGTATTGCTATGGGATGGGAATTGGAGATATTGGTGTTTTTACCACCTTTGTGAAGAGGTAGAGTATATGCTATATGCCAGAGTTTGGGGACATAAGATTCCTGTATGGATCTGTTAATTAAGACACTAACAGGGAATGCAGTCCCATCAGCAGCAAGTTTAAGAAAAAATTAAAGGCATATTGTCTAGGGCGTTGGAGCAGGGTTTTAGTTTCGAGAGAAGTCTTTTTACGTAGTTGGTAGATATGGGTTTAAGTTTGAAAATGGGGGGGTGGAGTCAGTGGGTAGGGTGGTAGAGGAGGCGGAGGTACATATAGAGAAAGGACTGTTGTTGGGGAAGGTTTTGGTTAGTTCAGATATGGAGTCAGTAAAGAAAGAATTGAATAATGAGGCTAATTCTTGATCAGATTTGCTGGGGTCTGGACAGGGATTGTTTTTGGAGCCTGGATTCAGAAGTGCATTTACAGAGTTCCAGAATTGTTTAGTGTTTTTTGTATGGCTGGACTGAAGTTTGATATAGTAAGATTTGTTGTCTCTCATGATTTGTTTTTTTTTTATGAGGTTACGGAGCTGAGTGTAATGAAGTAGGGTTTCGGGGAGTTTATTTTTCTTGTATAGTTTCCAGGATTTGTCCCTTTCTTGCATTAGTTGTTTGGTGTCTTTGGTTAGCCATAGGGCAGTATTGGTTTTTATTCTCTTTATTCTTATTGGTGCTACATTCTTTAGACTATTTAGAAAAGTAGAATTAAAGTAGTCAGTGGCATTGTCAAGAGGAAGTGTTTTAGGATGTTCCACTTCATTTGTGTGAGAGAGTTTGAGAATGTGTTGGAGTTGAAATTACTAAGGTTATGTGTGTGTATGTATTGGTGTTGGTGCATAGAGGAGGAGGTTGAGTGGAGGGCAAAGGCAAGGACGTGGTCACTGATGGAGTTGGGAATAGTGCCAGTGTTAGTAATTTTGTTAGGATGGGAGACTAGGATCCAGTCAAGGGTAGTACCCAGGGAATTGGATTTATTAGGTCTGGTTGTAGAATTAATTATTTGGGTGAATTTGAAGAGATTGATGGATTGGCTAGTTGCAGAGTTATTGATGTTGTCCCAGTTTATGTTTACATTACCTAGTATATATGTTTCATTATTTATTTTAGTTGAGGCCCATAAGAGAATTTCTTCAAGGATTGGGATATTATTTCCTGGTGGGATGTATAGGGTGATGATACAGAGACTTTTCTGGCTGTTCATTTTTAGTAAGTAAGCTACTAAAGCATTAGCAAATTGTGGAATAGGGTGTGGGTAAGGGACAATGGAGAGTAAGTTAGAGTAGATTAAGGTGACACCGCCACCTTTTTTTGTTTGTTCAATCACACCAAAGGGCTTGAAACCCAGGGAGTAGTATTTCAAAGTCTGAGATATGGGATTTGAGCCATGTCTCAGAGATGCCTACGATGTCTGGTTGGTCATGGCTTAACCAGGCTTGAAATATGGATGCTTTGTTATAGAGACTTTGAGCACTGAGAGTATAGAGTTGAAGAATTTTGTGGATGAGGGGGCGGTTTGAGAGAGGGGAGTTTATCTAGAGGTGAGTTAGGTCCAGGATTAGGCTGGATGTTGCCAGCTAGGTGGAGATGTTGAGGAGAGATGGTATGATAGGTTTAATTTTTATTTTATAGTACAGGGGGAAGTGTGTTATGAGTTTAGTCATATAAAGTATTATTGCAGTTGGCATAATTTGTAGGTTACAGAGGTGAAGGACGTTAGGTTGAACCAAAGAGGGGGAGATTGAGTAGAAACATTTCATTGTGGTGTGGTGATGTGTAATGTGTGGTGGGTTATAGGCGAATGGAGAGAAGGAAGGGGGAAGATAAGCTGTGGAATAGGAGGTAGAATGGTATAGGGGTATTAAGTGTATCAAAAAGGTTAAGGGGTACTGAGGGTGTGGAAGAGTAGGGAGGGCATGAAGCTAAGCAGGAGATAAAGTAGGGATTAAGAGGTAGTGGATTGAGGAGGTTTGGATTTAGCTAAGTCAGAGCTGGGAGGGTGATTAGTAGGATTATGGGAGTGTGTGATGTGTAAATTGTATGTGGGTGTGGTAGGGAGGGGTTAGGCTAGAAATGTTGATGGAATGGATTGAGGATGCTGAGGGGTGGTGAAATGGTTAAATTAAATGTAGGAGTAGTGGGGGTTGGTGGGAATTGGGGGCAGGGTACGGGAGCGGAGTGAATCTAAGTGAAGCAAAGGGCAAATGGAGCGGGTTGACCCAGGTCTCAAAGAACAGATCTCTCAAAATGTATCTGTAGAAATACCAATCATACGGGTAAGCAAGCATTGAACTGTTTTAGCTGCCCAGATAGCTGTAGACAGGATGAAGGAGACAATAGCTATTTAATGCTGTTGAGAGTAATTAGTTCAGGCCGAAAAACTGAGTGTGGGCTAGGGGACCACTGATAAAAGGAATGAGGACTGTACAGCCCTGGCACCTTAGCTTGCCACTATAGTGAGGGAGAGCAATGGCAGGGATATAAATAATTATTTTACTAGTTTTGGCACATTCAGGTACTGTTATGGGAGGACCACAGCAGAGAAGCAAGAGGAAGCCCGGCAGTTGAAGTTTAGCATTTCCGTGTTTCAGTGGGAGCTGAGCTGCAGGGAAAAGCCTGTTTAGGTAGGCTTGAGCTACTGTTATGGAAGGACCACAGCAGAGAAGAAAGAGGATGCCCAGCAGCTGAAGTTTAGCATGTCAGTGTTTCAATGGGAGCTGAGCTGCAGGGAAAAGCCTGTTTAGGTAGGCTTGAGGTACTAATATGTGATATAAGCACTTATGATATCAGGGGCTGCTGAGGAAAACATGTTTGGGTTGAAAGGATAAAAGACTGTTGGGAGCTCCCATCTTCTTTACTATTTGTCAGCAATATGCATATTTCATGGTAAAATCAATAGAATGTATTAATTTAATTTAATTTAGTTTAAATGAAAGCTGATGTTGCCTTTGTTCCATAAGAATGGCTTCAAAGAAAAGGAGTCACTGATACAAAGAACAGTATAATCTTTCAATATGACTTACTATCTGGATTCAGGTAATAATAACACATTGGTAAAATCCCCATCCAGTTCAGATTTCAATACAGTATCTTCTTCTTCTTCTTTCGGCTTTTTCCCGGTTAGGGGTCGCCACAGCAGATCACTTGTCCGGTCATGATTGGCAGTGGAGTTTTATGGTGTCGAGTTGCCAGCCCGGTGCCCAACCTTCCGCACAAAGCACACACACACACACGCACTCACACCTAGGGCCAATTTTAGAGTGTCCAATCCACCTACAGCATGTCTTTGGGATGTGGGAGGAAACCAGAGCACCTGGAGGAAACCCACATGACCACAGGAAGGACATGCAGACTCCACATAGAAGGCACCCCAGCCGAGAATCGAACCAAAGAACCTCTTGCTGTGAGGCGGCACCGCTAACCGCTACACTGCCATGGCCACCCAGATTTCAATACAGTATCTAATGGTTGAAAAATAATTTAACAGTAAATCAGCAAAAAAAAAAGCATTTAGCTAAGGCATTGTATGTCGAGGCACTCTGTTACATAATTATTTCTAATGTGGTGTTTAAACTTATGTTCGTGTTTTTCAAAGACAATGTTTTACAAGTTTAACAGAATGCTACATATACAACACCGTTGCTGCTGCAATCAGGATACTTGTTAAACTAATACTTTTTTAAGAGGTCCTGGGTACATAAAAATGTGTCTCCTTTATTACATTGCAGTAATAATTTGTCACATTTAATCATATCAGTTTTGACATTGTTGAACTTACTTGGCTTTTTTTTTTTTGAAACCAGAAAATTCTTTCCCATTTAGATATAAAACTGGTTTCTCCAAGACAATCTTTTTTTTTTTAATTTCTCATCTTGAATGCAAAACATCCCATTTGCTACAATTGATATTTTCTAATTGCCCAGGCAGTGTACCATAATTTATAATGAAATGATTCTTTTTACAATTAAATATTCTGTGTCTACTAATATTATTTGTGATGCCATATACTTCATCAGGGGCAAAGCCAAAATATCTTCTCCTGAACCAGCCCCATTACCAGAAAAAAATGGAGATTGTCATCTGTTTTATCAGGTCATTTGGCAACAGGACTTCTACATCCATAAAAAAGCAAATGAGAAGTTACCCCTGAGCTAGCTTTTCTGAATTAATGCAGTTCTGCATAAAGCAGAAGAAAAGCAATCCATAATGATGTGTGAGAACCATTGTTAGCCACCCCATCTATCCAAAACTGCAAACATATATGACACCTTTTTTGTCACTGCTTCACTGTCTTGGTGTCTGTTATTTTACATAGATTCATAGATTAGTACTAAGCTAACTGCCCTTGCAAGCCATTGTAAGCCTAGCCAATTATCCCCTGTGAGACTCAAACCCTGCACCTTGTGTTTGTAAGGCAAACACCTTAACCATTAGGCCACCCTCCCAACATGAAACTCCAGTATTCCAAGAACTGACTAGCATAGCCCTCCATCCAAATTACCAATGGAAAATCGCATTCAATGCCCTTGTGCAGCAGGTCCACTGCTAATGCGTCATGAGATCTGGCCCATTTTGACTGTGCATTTCTAAGTCAGGGGGTAGTACTTAGTGTAGGTCAAATCTGGAAGATTGTATAGCATTGCTGTAGCATAACATATTTTTTTAATATCTAGCCCACAGTGCTGCTGCTTACAACGTCCTGTTGTGAGGATTTCCATTTGAAGTACAGGGATAACCTAAACACTCTAAGTTAAAACAGACTCAGATGGCCCGTCATTGCAAGATGTCTAGATGGAACTACTGTGAATAGCTTGGGGAAATTAGGGTCTCTGAAACCATAATCATAGTAAGCATCTTAAAGAACTAATTTTCTTTATTGCGGAGTATTAGCCAAGGATACTAAAGGAGAGACACATTCTACAATATTACCTACTTCCTATGTATACACGGAGGAGATTACAATGGCAGTGTGTTTTACACTGCATGCATATTTCAAAGATGCTAATTCGTGAAATTCAACAATAACAATGAGTCAGGGTAACATCTCATCTATTCCAAAGTAACTGATAGATGCTCACCAGCTAAAATCTTTAATCAACTAAAATGTCTCTCCACCAAGTATAGAGAGAAACCCAGTTACTTTCTTTCATTTATAGTTACGTTATTTTCATAGTGGGATTTGTTTCTGTTTTATATCATTTATTGTTTTTGTGTTGTAGTTTTTTATTTTATTGAAGTTCTGTTATTTATGAAAATAATAAGAAATGTTTAAAAAAATAACTGACTCATTAGAAACCAGTCTTAATAACCAGACTAAAACTGGCTCCATGCTTCCGGGAAAAGAGCTGTGACTTCATCAGTGCTGCCCTGAGACTGACAAGGGATGATCTTAATCTGACCAGTGGTGGCATGAGTCTGACTAGAGTGCATGGTGGCTGGTGTAGACAGTCTGGAGGATGGAAATAAGTGGTTGTTATTTCATTTTTTTTTTGGGGGGGTGGTAGTAGAGCCCTTAGTATTTCTAGTTCTCGTGGCTTGAAGGAGCACAGTACCTACCAAGGAGTGCATAGGTACCAGACATTAGTTAAGTATGAGGAAACTTGTTTTTATGTTGCAGTTTTGGCATTGCAGGTATTGCCATCCACCACATAACTAACGGACAGAAAAGGGGATATAATTTAACACACACACACACACACACACACACACACACACACACACACACACACACACACACACACACACACACACACACACACACACAAAAATAGTCCAGCCCTGTGAGGAAGGTGGTCACTAAGTCCTCTGCTTTTACCTCACCACCACTACCAACACACAGCCTTGGCTGGTGAGACACTAGGAATGGAAGTGCCCATGGGAGGAGGTCATTCCAGATGCTTAGTAGAATACTACAAAAAAAAAGAGGATAATAGCAGTAGTTTGACTAAAGGAGTCTTTGCCCAAGGCTGAATCAGTAGGTGCTTGGTGACACATTACATAATTAACATCCTGGGCACGGACTCAAGCAGGATGACCCAAGCTTATTGAACTACTAGAGCTTTGCCTTGAGTAGTGAATGAACATGGGCTCTGTTCTTCTAGAGAATGTCTTTTGAACCTCGACAAGGCCTTCAGCTGCATTCCCCACCCTAGCATCCTGATGGAACCTTTACCACCATAATGCAGATGTGTACATAGAGACAGACAAAACTGTCTGTAGGGACAGTGTCCAGGAGTCCTTAAAGTGATTGCTGCTATTCTTACCTTCATGGTTATTTTAGTGCTGCAGTGCCTTATTCTGTGCTTTCACCATAATAATTTCATAATTTAAAATCATTGTTCCCTTTTTTCTGTTATTTTTCATTGTGTCCATGTCATTTTAATGGTCAGGAAATTCTCTGTGGAATGCCTTCTGACCTTAGATGTTACGTTTGGCATTCCACTAAAGATGTTAGTTCAGTGCACGAAAGCAATTCTGAGGATCAGGGTGTATTCTCTAGTAATAGCATGTCCAAGTTATTGGTTTAGTTTCTGATATTGGAGTTCTAAATCATTCCAGAGAACCCTTCTCTGTGTTGAGCAGGAAGTTCACATGACAAAGATGTTGATGCTGATGAGGCTGTGTAGCCTCCTCCGTACTGTAGTGAAAGGTGTATGTTATAGACTCTGCAAAGATGTAATGAAATCCTTTTGCTGCTGATTACCAAATGAAATAAATATATGTTTTAAACTGTTGACTGCATTACTTTCATTCTGTGGTCACACATACTGTTATCATTGTTGGTTCAGAGCAGTGCACTGTTTTTTTAATGGTTTACGTGGCAGTATGACTATCAGTAAATGTTTTTATTTGGTATGAATATGAAATATATGAATTTTTCAGTTCTTCTATGTGTAATGTGAGCTTTTTTTTGAAGAAAATATATTTTGAAACTATAAGATAGGTATGGAGTGCAATTTATGTGTTAACAAAAGATTATTCTTGAAATTATTCGGAGGTTGATAAAGAGAGAGTAGAATGCAGATGGTGCTGAAAGTAGATCATGGAGATAAACTGTGATGTGCATATAGGAGTCCCAGATGAAATACGCAGCAGTATTATGTTAAAGTCCCACATGTGTCTGCGTGTGTGCATGCATGTGTGTGTGTGTGTGTGTGTGTGTGTGTGTGTGTGTGTGTGTGTGTGTGTGTGTGTGTGTGTGTGTGTGTGTGTGTGTGTGTGAAAACCCAGTCAGGGACATTCTGCAATATTCTCCAAAGCTGAGAAGTATGAATAGCACAACTAACATACATGCCTGAAGAAAATGCATAAATGGGCAGGTATTTCAATAAAAGCAAAATACACCATTTATGCTGTTTTTAAATATGAACTTCAAGTATGAGGCTGCCAACAGTACAACACAAAGACGATATATTTCACCATTACACAATCTTAACAGCAACTCTTTAAAAAGTAGTAGCGTGTAAAATAGTAAAACATCCAGTGCAATACTGATTAGATTACAAAACTGAATATGAATGCACTTACATTGGTTTTAGGCTGTCATACTTCAGTATTTACAGCTTTACTCTAATGCTGTTAACCTAAGATGACATCATGCTAAGGGGTGGGGTTTCACAGAAAAATAAGCCTCAGAATGCAGAGAGTTTTTGTCTTGACAGTTTCAGCTAGGATATAAATACTTCCATAAAAGAAAACACACATAACAGTGACAAGTATAGTAAGTAATACTGCTATTGCAATGTATGCAAAACAAAAGCAAAGCACTTAAAAACCTATAACAAATCACTTTAAACAATCCCTGAATAAGCCATTCCAGGGTACAGAGCTTCATGCCTAAATGGGCCAGATGAAAGTACTTCTTCCTTAATGCCTTTGCAAATGAGCCTAGTGAGGGAGTTAAAACAGAATTATTCTTTTCATTGATGATTGCAAACTAAAGGTTAAAATACCTTAAGAACTCTTCAGGCAGTCTGTTTAATCAAGAATTAACAGGCAACCTTTTCACATATTGTTCTTTACTTGAACTATATGTCACACCTTTGTTCTTTTCTTGGGCAAATATGTCACCCTGCAGGTGTGCCCAAAGGTCAGTGATTACTATTAGTACGAGTTTTAAATGCTACTGCTAGTGGAAACCCAAACTCACTATACAGTCACTGAAAGGGTCTGGAAATAATATGGTCTCAATATGCATAGCCAGAAGAGCTGCTTTCTGAGTAGAAGACATCAAGACTGTTTATTGGAATACATTCAAAGCCTGGTATTACACCTTCAGAATAATATTTGAAACTGCAAGAATGCAAAACAAGGTTACCATGCTTATTTATTGCAACTGGGAAAGGCCTATTGTCTTAGATGTTTTTTTTAAATAAGCACCTAGTTGCTGAAAAACAGAACAGGAGACATTTGGTTGACATAGTTCATCACATAAAATGCATAAGCAGTAGTGTTACTCTGAAGTGCTGGATATGAAGCACTCCAAAGAAGAATACATTCCATGTAGAATGACTCTTACAGCAATAGAGTTTTAAATGAAAGGTATTTTAGCAAGTTGTAGACCTTGTCATTTCATATTTGAGGAGATGGTCTAGTGAGACAGTTCAGTTTCTTTGAAATCGGAAAAGGACAAAAAAGGAAGAGGAAGCAACACTGCTGAACTGTTACCACACCAGTGTAATTCTAATGAATACTTTACCAATCTTTTCTGAGATTTGTGTATGCGTGTGCATTACAGCAAATCTGATATTGTAGCTTAGTGTTTTATTTAGCACCATTGTTTCTGTTTATTAGAATAGCAGACCTTTGGCAATTTCAGTGAATATGACAGGCACAGAAACAAATAATTTTCAGAAGCGGCACTATTGAGACTGATTCTGAGTAAGCTGAACTCTGTGGGAGCTCATGGATCTCAAGTTAATTAATGTATAAGTACTGTTTTGCACATGTTTACTTTTATTATATTTTGATGCTCTCTTAATGTGTGAAATAATTATTTTGTAGAGCTTTACAGCTGAACCACCAGTCTAAAAAACTCAGAAAGGAAGTGTCAAAAGTGCAGCAAGAGACTGATGAATATAATGAATTTTTGTCACAAAGTGTTGAAGAATGAAGGCCTTGCTAGATAAACAATGGGAACAGAGCATTAAGGTTAACAATATGATTGCAAAAGGCACTTCTTGTAATAAAAAAGCTGGAGAATGGGACAAGAAAAAATGTACATTGCAACACCTGATACTAGAGAAACAGCAAATTAAGATTACTCTTAGACATACCTGAGATATGTATGAAAGGATAGCACCTACAGATAATGGTTTTACCTGATGAAGCAGTGAATGGCAAGTTAATTAAGGGTGTGGGTAATGCTGGATTTACCCATGCTTGGTGTGGTTTGGTCACGAGGGCGAAGCCCGAGTGACCAAACAAAGACAACCGTGGGTAAATCCAGCATTATCCACACCCAGACGTGGGTTATTGCTATTATACAATGACATTATTTAAAAAAAAATACTTTTCTTAAATAATGGCATTGTATAATGCCTCCGTGCTGCCCTTCCGCAGCTGTCTGGTATCCTGGGGCAATTCTGATGTACTTAGTATGCGTATACTTATGCAGTACTTCAGAGCTGTGTGTTGAGGAAGCAACGGATAAAGGAAGATCCCCCTTGCTTTTTTAAAGTTGTTTCGCTATGTTAAACATAGCAAAATATCTTTAAAAAAAAGCAATGGAAAAAGGAAGATCTCCGTTGCTTTTTTTTAAGATATCTTGCTATGTTAATGTTGTTTAAAAGAGATTACAGCAACAGAGCTCTTCCATTCTCCGTTGTTGTCTAACACACAAAAAAGTAAAGACTTATACTAATGGAAAAAGTCTGGGCGACCGGACCTTTTTCCATTAGTATTAGTCGGATTTATAATGGGCACGCCGACCAATCAGCATGCACATTTTGGAATATTAATGGGGGGGTCATTGCCTGTTATTTAATCTTTTTCTCTTTGATGCCCTTTTCCTTTTCATTATAACTTGACACTTTACACCTCAAGGAATTTTGGCATTGTATTTCATAGCAGAGCGTTCAGGCAACAATTTATTTACTTATTTGCTTGACTGTTAGCTCTGTGTGTGGGCTAATTTGAAAACCCTTTTCAGTTGTGCTGCAAAAATATGACATTAGTTAAAACAAATAAATCAAATATTGTATGATTACATAGATCAAAACCATACAACAGGATACAAGAAATATGTTTACTACAGAAATAATCCATTACAATGGCACATGTAACGAGTGTGTTTGTGTGTGTGTGTGTGTGTGTGTGTGTGTGTGTGTGTGTGTGTGTCTCCCTCTCTCTCAACAGATTAATAAATAGATAAGTAGATATATGGTTTCCCTAGAATTGGTTGAGTTCAGCTAAAATTGAATCCTGTATTGTCGACACACCTTGATCGACAATGCAGATGGTCAACAGTTGCATGAGAATGGACAATCTTCAAGGCTGGGGAATATGTCCTTTTCCTGTTGAATGTGTGATCTCTGAATTACTATATATAATTAACAGTGGGTGTGGGGGTGCAGGGGGCTTGCCCCCCTCAGCAAACACTGTGTGTTTAAGTTTGCATGTTCCGAGGAATAAATTTGAAGCATGAGCAGACGCATGTCAATGGTTCTGTTTCAGAATTACTGCACTGACGATAAAGTCCATCAACCACTAACAGTAAGGGTCTAGACACTTCATTAGCTGCAGTGCTGGTGGAACTAATAAATTATGGTAACAACACAATGTTTTAAGTTGATGGTATCCATCTAGATTTACTGTGACATTACACAGTAATGCTAAAAGAGACCTTCAAGTGTAGTGAATGTACAAATCTTACACTGGGCTATTTGCAGTGTATAACCAATCAGATGTTCATCGTGCATACAGCTGCAGTAATCACAGATGGGTTTTCAGCCGTCAGGCGGTCCCTCAGTCGGCCGAATTCCAAAGTCTTGGTCTGGCGTCGGTTGTCGTCTCTTACTCTTCTGACATCAGTAAGGCCAGAGTATATAAGACACAGCCGACGCCATGTTCTCCAGTCTTTTTTGCCGCGCGGTGCCCGAAGCAGAAGCAGTTCGCAAGTGCCGGTCGGCCAGCTCCTGAATCACGAAAAAATTGGAACCGAAGTCTTCTTTAAAGCTAAGTACCCCGTTGGGGAAACTTTTCTTGCCTCAGACCGATGTCAGAAAAAGTTAATAATTGTATGTCTTGTGGGAAGCAAATACCGCATAAGGATTTCCATTCCCGTTGCATACCTTGTTTGGGCCCAGACCACGACGTCTCGGGCTGTCGCTTTTGCGCTACCTTCAATAAACGCACTATCAAGCGTCGGGCGGAGTTCGCCCAACACTACTTTGGTAAAGCTTTTGATTATAAGATGTCGTCGGACACTCCGACTACCATTTTGTCCAAAAAACGCAAGGAAAAGGACCGACACGCGAGATCCACGGTCCCCGCCGACACCACGCCAAAACAGGCTACACGTGGTCTGGTTCTCAGTGAGACACCTTTGCAGTCCCTGACTACCGACGACACTCCTTTGGCGGTGTTCTCTGTACCCGAGACCGCTGGGTCCTCGGCCCTTTCCCAGACTACAACCGAAGCCCCTGCTAATGTCGAGCCTACTAATGTGGACAGGTCCACCTCCACCCATGGTGTATTTAGGCCCTCATCTTCTTTTTCAATAAAGGCTTTTACTAAATCCAAAGCAGCCAGGCATCCCACGAGGCCTGTTGCACAGGGCCCCTCTCCTGGACCCATGCCTAAGAAACAGATGCTTAAAATGGCTGAGGATTTAATTACTCTTATCAGAGGTTCTCAGCCCCCTCCTGACAAGAGACCCAGAGTGGAGGAAGAATCTCCCTCTTCTGATCAGGGATCCGTTTTATCAGAGCATTCTGATGCAGAGGAACACTCTTACTCCCCTTTTGAGGATTCGGATGCAGAACAGTCCATTCCTTCTGTATCCCCGCCTGAGGATTTTTCTTTTGGGGAAACCTTGCACACTTTGAGGGAACACTTCCATTGGGAAGGCCAAGACTTTTCAGATTCCAAGAAAAGACATAGGGAATTTCTTTGGTTACCTCAGCACAGACCCCTGGCTATACCCCCTGTTTTGGATGTACTGGATGATGTCTATTCGGAGGCTTGCCTTAACCCTGATTCTCTGCCTCCTGCACCAGTAAAACCTGATAGGTATTACAGAGTACCCAGCTCTCACCAATTTCTCTACAAAGGCCATAATGCTGACCCTGAAACCATTTCACAAGGCCCCAAGGGATTAAAGGCCTCCACTGCCAAGAATCCACTCCCTGCAGAAAGGGAATCCAGATCTCTAGAAAGGTGGGGTAAAAAGGTATATACCTCGGCCACCCTAGCCATGAGGGCCTTAAACTGTCAGTTTCATATGATTAAATATCAACAGTTCCTGTTATCACAATTAAGGAACAAAATGTCTCAACCTGAATAACCAGATTTAAAAGAGTTACAGGATATGATGCATAGTGCGGAGCAAGTGGGTAAACACACCTTACAATGTGGTTATGATGCCCTAGAGGCTTCCAGTAGAGCGGCTGCTACAGGATCAGTCATTCGCAGACATGCCTGGCTTAGGGAACAAAATTTACCTGATCATGTGAAAGCTAAACTTCTTGATGCTCCTTTACAAAAGGATGTACTATTTGGTACTAATGCTGAGGACATACTACGGAAAATGGAAGAAAAAGCCAAATCTATGCAAACTGTCAAGGCTTTCTTACAGGTCCAACCACCACGTTTTAGCAGAAATTGGCCTTCAAAAACTGGTCCTTTCCAGCCACTGACAAGCCCCAAAGAGGTAGATACAGACGCACAAGGGGCAGAGGGCAATCACAAGGATCATATAGAGGCAGACAATGGCAATCTCCAGCACCAAGAGGTGGTGAAGACAGTGCACAACAATACAGGAAGCAAACCCAATGACTCCCTCATTTCCATGCCAAGCAAGTCTCAGCTGACAGCACCTTTGGGAGGGAAACTAGCATTATTTGCAAGCAATTGGCATATTGTCACAACAGACAAATGGATACTGGACATTATAAACAAAGGCTACAAATTTCATTTTCACACTCTTCCAAAAATGAGAGGCATGCCAAACCTGCCACAAAATCAAAGGGCAGAGGCACAACTGCAAATGTCAAAGCTCCTAAACATGAGAGCTATACAAAAGGTACCTACACACCAACAAGGTCAAGGTTTTTATTCAAGACTTTTTCTGGTACCAAGAAAAGGAACCAACTGGAGACCCATTTTGGACTTATCCATCCTAAACACATTCCTACTCGTGTCAAAATTCAAGATGCTCACATTACAGCAACTTCTTCCCATGCTGGGAAAGGAGTTTTGGCTGGTAACATTGGACCTCAAGGAGGCATACCTGCATGTCCCAATCAGACAAAGCTGCAGAAGATACCTCAGTTTTCTTGCAGGTTCAATCCACTATCAATTCTCTGCATTGCCCTTTGGCTTATCTACTGCGCCCAGAGTATTCACAAAGTGCCTGGCATCAGTGATTGCCTACTGCAGACTTCAAGGGATACAAATTTACCCTTATCTGGACGACTGCCTGATCCAAGCGGACAGCAAATGCATACTACTGGAACATCTGGCATATGTGACACGGTTACTGCTTTCTCTGGGATATACCATCAACACGGAGAAATCAAGACTAACACCATCTCAGAAAATAACCTTCCTGGGTGCCAACTTAGACACAAACACCCAGATGGCATATCTTACGCCAGAAAAACAAGGGCAACTATCTCAGTACTTCAAAGCACTAACAAAAAGTACCAGACTTACTGCAAGGAAAATCCTGCAGGCTCTGGGATTCATGGCATCTTGCATTCTTCTAATCCTATGTGCAAAGCTGCATATGAGGAAACTTCAATGGTACCTAAAAAATCTATGGTCTCAACACAGTCACAGTTTGGAAGCAATTATACCAATAATTCCATGTTTGCAAAAGGAATTTCTATGGTGGGCCCAAGCATGTCAAGTAAACACAGGCCTTCCATTCTGCAAGCCTCAAGCAAAACAAGTCATAACCACAGACGCCTCAGATTATGCCTGGGGCGCACATGAAGGACAGGTGCATTCAGGGCAGATGGTCCCAAAAGGAAAAGCACCTTCACATCAATCAAAAAGAAATGCTAGCAGTAATAAATGCAATTACAGCTTTCAAGGACTTCCTGCATCCAGGACAATTACTGATAAGAACAGACAACACCACAGTAATGTGGTACATAAACAAACAAGGAGGAACACATTCATACCCTTTGTGCAGACTAGCCATGACTCTTTGGAACTTGGCTCTGGAAAGACAAATCGAACTTCAAGCGCAGTACTTGCCAGGACTGGAAAACACACTGGCAGACACTCTATGCAGAAATATGACAGATCCACATGAATGGAAGTTACATCCTCAGGTGTTTACAGAGATAATCCAAGCGTGGGGGAGGCCAGACATAGATCTTTTTGCCTCCCACAGGAACCATCAACTGAAAAAGTTTTGTTCAAGGACCTTTCATCCAAAGGCCTGGAAAGTGGACGCCCTTTCATTCAATTGGACAGCATGGACAGTTTATGCATTCCCACCTCTGCCCCTTCTGCCCAAGGTGCTTTTGAAAGCAAGAGCAGACAAACCGAGGATGATACTGATTACTCCAGATTGGCCAAGGCAACACTGGTATCCACTCCTGAGGAGCCTAACACATACTCCTCCCTGGTCCCTGCCTCTAATGCCTCTTCTACTGACTCAGAACAGCTACAAAACTCTTCACAGTCAGCTGAATACACTCAACCTCGCTGCATGGAAAATTCCTTGACACCACAACAGTCCCTACTCTCCAAGGAGGTGCAGGATGTCATTTTGGAGGCCAGAAGACCATCTACTAGAAAAGCTTACTCCGCAAAATGGAAGCGGTTTTGCTGTTGGAATGAGAAAAGAGGCCAGGACCCTAGAAAATTGAACTTGCCTCAGGTTTTACAGTACCTAGCTGAACTGCTGAACAGTGGACTTTCATTTTCTTCCATAAAAATACATGCCTCAGCCATTTCTGCAGAATTCAACACGGATCCTCCTTTATTCTCTCACCCACTCTTACGACAGTTCCTCAGAGGGGCTAAGAATATAAGACCTCCAAGGAAGCAACCAATACCAGCCTGGGACCTTAATTACATACTAGAAAAATTAACATTGCCTCCCTTTGAACCTGCTGCCTCAACAGATCTGCAACATTTGTCCTGGAAAACAGCTTTCCTTCTGGCCATCATGTCAGCTCGTAGGGTTTCTGAACTACAGGCCCTCATGGCGGTGCAGCCCTTCCTCATCTTCCATCAGGACAGGGTTTCCCTTCGTACCAATCCATCTTTTATGCCAAAAGTGGTATCCAGGGTAGCCTTAAATCAAGCCATACACCTACCTACCTTTTATCCTAACCCTCAAAACAAAGGGGAGAGGCTGCTTCACACTTTAGACATCCATAGGCAGCTACGTTATTATTTGGACAGAACAAAGTCCTTCAGGAAATCAGAACAACTTTTTGTGTCCTATGCCGTAGGGGCTCAAGGGAAACCAGTTACCAAACAGACCATTTCCAAGTGGATTGGCCACTGCATACGGTTTTGTTATTCCTATCATGGGAAATCTGTCCCTACTGGTATCAGATCTCACTCCACCAGGGCCACAGCCACCTCTACAGACTTCCTCAGAGGCGTTCCTACTAAGGATATTTTGGAGGCAGCCACTTGGAGTTCTGTACATACCTTCACAAAACACTACCACCTACCCTTATATTCCAGAACAAGAGCAGGCTTTGCCACTGCTGTTTTGCAGGGCATTCTGGCTCAACCCAGTTCCTCATAGTACCTACCACCCTATGCATAGCTGTGGGACTCTACCCATCTGTGATTACTGCAGCTGTATGCACGATGAACATAGTACAGTTTTGTACCTACCATAAATGTAGATGTTCGAGTGCTAATACAGCTGCAGTACAGGTTTCCCTCCCTCCTTCCCCACTTGGTAAAGGCATGGGGCCTAACAACCTCTTCATACCACCTGACTGGGTTATCCTGCTATGTTTTATTTGCTTGCTTACACTGATTTTGCATTACATTGCATTGCTTGCATATGTAGATAAGCCTTATTTATGTATTGCCTTCCTTTTGGGGGCACCTGACATCTGGGGCAAGAAAGACTGAAGAACATGGCGTCGGCTGTGTCTTATATACTCTGGCCTTACTGACGTCAGAAGAGTAAGCGATGACAACCGACGCCAGACCAAGACTTTGGAATTCGGCCGACCGAGGGACCGCCTGACGGGTGAAAACCCATCTGTGATTACTGCAGCTGTATTAGCACTCGAACATCTACATTTATGGTAGGTACAAAACTGTACTTTCTTTGACAGGTAGAGATGTGTGATTTGGCATATTCATCTAGTTTGTCAAAAATGCTGATTCATGCAAATTGTTTGATGAAAGGGAATTCTCCTTGTGCTTGTACTAGATGGAATCAAGTTAGTTATAGTAGTGTGGTACTCGCAGACAAACAAGAGGACAGTGACTTCCATGGAGTGGAGAAACAATGTACACAGAAATAAAATCATAGACTGCAATTTTCCTTACTTGATTTTTCAGTCAAATGTCATTTGATGAATTTGTTTACAAAACTTGATGTGGGTCTTTGCTTTGTGCTGGTACTTCTGGAGAGGCCAGGGGAAATGAGTGTTAGAGTTTACTTAAAATATAGCATTAGTATATTCTTCTCTAAAGTATTCAAGGCATCAGGCATTGGTGATCTTAGAGACTTTATAGGCCAGCGGTAACTGATGCATCACATTATGAATGACTTGATCGTGTTGTAGCCATCTAAAGCTTCCATGTGCTTTGTACCTTTGAACATGGATGCTTGCATGCCAGGACTGTCCTGTGAGGGCAGTCAGCCAGCATACTGTGTTGTCTTTTTCAGCATCACAGTGAACATGTGGCATTTGGAATAACTACAGATGCAACCAAAGACATCCTGGAGGGTGTTTTGCGGATTTGAATGTTCATAGTTGGATCTGGAAAAAAAAAAACAACTTATCTACATAGTCTTACTTGAGACTTTTGAACCAGTTGCAGATATAACCAAAGTCATCTCAAAGCATGCTTTAATAATATGCAGGCTGATGTCAGAATGATGATATCTTGCAGATTATAGAGATCATTAGAAAGAGAATTAACATTTAGGGAGATGATTATATGGCTGAAGACAGACTCTGATGAGATGGTTGCTTTTTTCCTACCTTTTTCTTTTGGAATGGTAGCTCCCATTTCAGCAAGTGTGCCATCAGAAAATCTTGAGCACTGTGTTTATCATGTAGGAGTGAGTAGTCATGTAATCAAGTGTTTTATACAACAAGCTAATAGGGCACCAGTGAGGTCTTAGTTTAGGTAGTCTATTAGTCCCAGTGAGTATTACAATGAGAGTGTTATGTCTATGCGTAAAGTGATTTCACTAGCAGGCCATATTTATTAACATTGCTTACTGGTTGTAAGCAATCAACTCTAGCACTTAGCCTATCACCAGAAATGCAGGCATGCTTCTTTAGCCTGTAGCCTCTACTTTTAAGACTAGTGACTTTCTGTAAGGAAAGGGAAACTGCCTCTTCTTTCATATCAGGACTTGTGCTATGGATTTTCAATTTGTTTGCCAGTGGCCCAGAGTTACATGTTCCTCCTGTTTTGAGGAAGACATGGTTAGCTATATCTGCCATACTCTGTGAATTTCCTGGATGTTTAGGAGGGCTTACATAACTATTGAGAGTATCCACTGCCTGGAAAGGAATGTTGGAATTAAGTGATAAATCCAGATTTGTAGCAGGGCTGTTGTCAGCATCAAGTCACTTCTTTGTGATAACAGCAAAAGGAAGACAAGCAAGCAAAAGTATTGGCCAGGGGCATCTGCTGTGTTTTGCTGCTGCCGGTAGTGGTTGCCAGGATAGGTAGTGAAAGGGATTTTATTAAATTCCTCAGTGATACTTATAATTTCCTGTTAATGCTCTATTGGTCAGTTTACCAAAAATCCCTATACTACAATGGTGACATCACATTAGATTCTGTGGAAAGAAAAAAATAATTAATGGGTTCAATAAAGTAGTTTTAAGAAGTTTATGTTGACTGCTGATGTTTTCTGCTCTGTATACAAGGCAGAAGATAACGATTTTGGTAATGTGTATGCACACATTAATAGCACTGGTATTTTTCAGACATTTGTTCTTCCATTAAGGCTAATGATCATTTGTGTTTCTGATAACTTTTTATATGTGATCTTAATGAATTGGATTTATAAGCTGACTTAGTGGAAAGTGACTTTTGTAACAAAACTGATTGTGTCTAAAAGTAAAATTACATATTTTTTCTTGAATACAGTGATGTTTGTTTTGTTCCATGGTTTAAATATTATGAAAGAGGGATATAGATCAGCCTGTGTATGTTGAATGTTTTAAATATTTTGTGATATTGTATCATTTTATAGGTTCATAGGTAGGTACTAGGCTATCGGTCCGAGGGCTAAAGTAAGCCTAGCCAACAGTGTATTGGCTTCCGCCACCCATGTAGTGTTAAATTCCTGCCCCTCTATCAAGCAGAGCCCCAGACATGATCCCAGGGGTGAACTTCCTATCACCCATCCACTTATCAAGTTTTTTCTTGAAGAGTGCTAATGATGAGCTCTGCTTGACGTAGATGGGAATTTTGTTCCAAAGCATGGGAAGTCTCTGAGACAAGAATCTATCCCTCCAGCATGTCCTATTTATTGTTGTGGTGAGGTTTAGGTCCCTAGAGCATGTAGCTCGGGGAGATTGGAAATTCTTTAAGTGGAGCATGTCCATCAAGTCTGGGTTTGACATAGCTTTGTATGTCAGACAGAGGTCTCCTTAGAGTAAGCGGTATGCGACCATGTAGAGTTGGAGTTTCTTGAGCCGGTTGGTATAGGGCAACTGTTTGAGGCCAGCAATCTTCTTGGTGAGGTACCTTTGGGGCCTCTCCAGTTGTTGTAGGTGTCTTGTGAGGTACATCCCAAATGGGGCATTGTATTCAATGAGGAGTCTGATAAGTGATGAGTAGAGGGGGACGATGACTTCCTTTTTTCTAGATGCGAACCTTTTTGTGATTAGGTGGGCTATGTAGAAAGATTTTCTGACCACTGTGGCAATGTGGTTATCAAAGGAGAGGTTACTATCCACTTGGGTCCCAAAGTCTCTTATCACACTTTCTGTGTTAAGTGAACTTCCTCCTATTTGGTAATTTATGGGTTCCGTGTTTTTACCAAAGGGGATAACAATGCACTTTTTGGCATTTAGCTTGAGGCCATGATTTTGGCACCAGGTGTCTGTCTCAGTGAGGCCCTTTTGCAGGATATCTACGTCAGCAGGGGAATCGATAATGGCACCCAGTTTGCAGTCATCTGAGAACTTGATTAGCCATAGACACTTGGTGTTGGCTTGCACTTTGAAGAAGTATATACCGAACAGGAGAGGTCCCAAGACTGAACCCTTGGGCACTCCACTTGTCACTGGTTTGTAGTCGGATCTGGAGTCTGCAACTGTCATTGTGTGGGTTCTGTCTGTGAGCCAGTTGGCCACCCATCTTGTGACATAAGGGTTTATGTTAAGGTTGATGAGATTATCTATGATTCCTTAATTGGGGGATAGTGTTGAAGGCTTTAGCGAGGTCCAGGTAGGCTGTATGGACCACCTTGTTCTCATCTATGGCCTTGATAACTGTTTCAAAAAAGTCTACCAGTTTAGGAGACATGATCTACCCTTCACAAATCCGAACTGGGTAGCATCCAAAGTTTGGAGGTTCCCAATGTTTTTGTTTATGAGTTCCATGATGATACGCTCCATGGCCTTGCAGACCAGGCTTGTCAGGCTAATAGGTCGATAGCTCACAGGGTCTGTAGTGGCTCCTCCTTTGTGGAGTGAGATAACTGTTGCTGTGTGCCATTCAGTGGGCACATAGCCTGTGGTGAGGCTGTGATTGAACATGGAGTTTAGGTGGAGGGCTAGTTCATTTTGGAGTTCGCGTAAGACGCAGCCTGGGATGTTGTCTGGTCCCATGGATGCTGTGTTTTTGGCTTTAGAGAGTGCCATTTTTACCTGCGTGTTTGTGATTGACAGGGGTCTACAATCATCTGGTATAGTTATAGGCCCTTTGTGGGGTGAGGGGGGAGTCAAGTTTGCACTGAACCTATCTGCCAAGATGTTGGCAATATCAGTTGGCTCTGTATATTTTGCACCATTCTGTTGTAGCTCGGTGCAGATCTGGGTGTTGCCATGGAGATTCTTGACATAGCTAAATAATGCCTTGTGGCTGTCTTTGGAATCCGAGGCAATTTTTCTTTCAAAATTGATTTTGGAGGATTTTATGAGAGATCTTAGTTTCTTACTGAGGCCTGTCAGGGAGTTCCTCCATTCCTGGGTTTTTACTCTTTTTTGCATCAGTTTCTTCCTTCTGTTGTAGAGTTTGTTAATGGCAGGGGACCACCAGTTCGGCTTCCTTTTTATAGAGGATAGCGTCTTGGCTTTGTTGGGGATAGCATGATCCATGCACTCATGCAGGTGCTTGTAAAGTGCATTTGTGTGGGATTCAGCAGTCGTGACTGTATTGACTGTAGTTAGCCACCTCAGTTATGAGTAGCATGAAGTTCGCTTTGGAGAATTTTTTTACTATGGTTCCTTGTGTGGGGGTGGGGTTGGGATGTGGATATCTAGGGTGATTAGTTTATGGTCTGATCTAACAAGCGAGGAGTTGATCTCGGGCGTTGAGCACTGGTCACCCATGTTGGTAATGACCAGGTCCAGAATATTGTTGCCCCTAGTGGGGGTGTTGACAAGTTGATCCAGGGCATTAGAGTTTATAAATTCCAGGAATCATTGAGCAAGGTGATTAGTACAAGAGTAGTTTTCCCACTTTATGTTAGGGTAGTTGAAATCACCCAACATTATGGTATTTGGTTAGACCCTAATTTTTTCCAATGTCCCCAGGAACGAGAAGTCTGGGTCCTGGGTCATGGTGGGAGATCTATAACATGCTACAATTTGGAATGCATTTTTGCTCTGGGTTAGTTGCACTTGGATGATCTCAGAGGCATCATGTTTTGCAGCTAGCCTGGAGGTTTGGATGTCCTTGATGAATATGGACACACCTCCGCCCTTCGTGTTTCAGTCCAGGTTTTGTGACCAAAACGTGTGCTATGGATTATAGCCTGGTAGGGCTGGGGTGCTCTCAGGAGCCTTGAACCAAGTCTCAGTCACTGCACAGATATCGATGTTCTCCATTTTGAGGAGTGCCTCGAGTAAGTGCATTTTGAGGTTTAGACTCCGAGCATTGAGCAGCACTGCCCTCAGTTTATTGTCACTTGTAGTTCTTACGGTGGTGGGTTTGTCTTTTGAGCCATGCCTAAAAAAGGCACTATGGGGGCGGCAAGAGCATTGGCCAATATCCTGAATCCCATGAGTGACAGGTGCAGGCCATCCCTGGTGAAGCATTGTGGCGTGTCAAGCATGTCATCCCAGGCAGACAGATACTGGATCCCATTTGAATGACACCAGAAGCTTAGTCAATTGTTGAAGTTGATCATCTTATCCTTGTACTGTGGTATCATTCTTGATGAAGGCAGGATGCGACTCAGGGCTAGGGTCATACCTGCCTGGGCTACAAGATCAGAGAGCTCTTCCATGTCTCTTTACTTGTAGTCCAGGGAGGTACGTCTCAGGTCATTTACACCAACATGGACAATGACAGAGTCATATTTGTACTTGCCTTGTAGTGACCTGAGTGCATGCATTATGTGGCAGATTCTAGCACCCGACAAGCAGCTGACAGTAACCTTCTCTTTGTCCAGCCTGGTGAGTGGGATGTCGGTGTGCCTGATTATAGAGTCACCTATCACTAGAGTGTTGGGTATGTTGTTTTGCCTTATGGGCTGTGGTTGTATGGCACACCGAGGTTGTGGGCTATGTGTTGTTTGGGGTGTGTTGGTGGGAGGAAGTTGCTTGTGTGTTTGCTTTGGAGGTCTCTGTTTCCTAGGCATATTTAGATTTTTACTCAGAGCCTCCGTATATGTCTTGGTGTTACTATGTGGGGTTTTGGAGGTGTTGGTTTAGTTGGTCTATGTGAAATATGTGGGGTGCTGCAAATTATTACCTTCTCCTCTTAACTCTCTGCTCCAGTCTTGGTTGGAGAAAGCTTTGCCTCTAGATTGGCTGTATAAGTGCATCTCTCGCAAGTGTTAGAGTTTGGTGGTAGGAGGAGAGGGTTGTCTGTGTACATGAGACAGTTGTAGCATTGCCTCAAGATGCCCAGGTTCATCACGTAGGCTAGAGAGTACACCAGGAGCTGTCTCTTGGACATGCCTGAATAAGTATTAAAGACTGTTTGCTTTTGTTAAGTGGGGGAAGTAGTTGTCAAGTAGGGAAGTATATTGACAGTTCCATCCTGGCAGATGCGGGGTTTGAGTGCTGAGGGTTATTTAGTTCTGCAACAGATTTAAAACAGCTGCTGGGATAAAAGGTGTGGGTCTGAGTGCTTAGGCTGAAAGACTGACTAGTTATAAAGGAAAAACTGAAGAGCAGACTTTGTGGAGCCGGGGATATTTAACCCTAGCTAACTGGCACTGCTCGGTGTGCAAAACCGCGCAAATGCGGGGTTTTATAGCAGAAAGATGAAAGGATATAAATTAGCCTAAAATGGTCAGTAAACTACAAATTCTGAGCTGAAAATGAGTCCTCCAGGGACAGATAGGCTGCTCAAAGCTCCCCACTCTTACTGGTAAACAGAGAAGCTTCCTTCTATCCAAGTAAGGTATGGGCAACACAGAAACTACAATACAGCCGTGGATTCAGCAAACTCTGAAAACTGGACTGTACTAGCTTCAGAAAGGTGGAAAACAAGTGTACAATATTTTTTTATTTTGTTTTTTTAAGAAGTTAAGGCAAATACAGCAAAAAAATCACTTTAAAGAACAGTAAAATGGCTATCACACTTGAGGGTGTTGCCTACAGCAGTTAAAACAGTTTAAATGCTCACAGAAACGATTTTAAAATTGCAAACAGTAAGTAAGTACAAAAAACAACTGGAATAGTCTTTTTAGTATTAAATAAATGCTAGAAACTGAGCATTTAGGAGGAATTAGTAATATCTAGCAAGAAACAACCAAAAAAGTACTTAAACTAAACCAAAGTCTCTCTTTTCTCCTTCTGCTGCTGTAGGACTCTGCAGGTTACCTGGGCAAGTTCTTGCTGAGCTGATACAAGCGAAAAAACACGCAAATGCGGGTTTTTCTTGCAGAAAGATGAAAGGGATAGAAATTAGCCCATAATGGCCAATAAACTACACATTCAGAGCTGAAAACCACTCCTCCAGGGACAGATAGGCTGCTCAAAGCTCCCCACTCTCACTGGTGAACAGAGAAGCTTCCTTCTATCCAAGTAAGGTATGGGCAACATAGAAACTACAATACAGCCCTGGATTCAGCAAACTCTGAAAACTGGACTCTACTAGCTTCAGAAAGGCAAGAAACAAGTGTAGAATAGCTTATTTTTGTTTGTTTGTTTTTTTAGGAAGTTCTGGCAAAAACAGCAACAAAATCACTTTTAAGCACAGTAAAATGGCTATTGCAATTGAGTGTGTAGCCTACAACAGTTAAAACAGTTTAAATGCTCACAAAAATGATTTTGAAAGTGCATACAGTAAGTAAGTACAACAAACAGCTGAAATAGGCTGTTTAGTATCAAATAAATGCTAGAAACCACGCGTTTAGGGGAAATTAGCAATATCTAGCAAGAAACAAGCCAAAAAAGTACTTAAATCAAACCAAAGTCTCTCTTTTCTCCTTCTGCTGCTGTAGGACTCTGCAGGTCACCTGGGCAGGTTCTTGCTGAGCTGATACAAGTGCAAAAAATGCGCAAATGAGGGCTTTTATAGCAGAAAGATTAAAGGGATAGAAATTAGTCCAAAATGGCCAATACACTACAAATTCTGAGCTGAAAACAACTCCTCCAGGGACAGATAGGCTGCTCAAAACTCCCCACTCTCACTGATGAACAGGGTAGCTTCCTTCTATCCAAGTATGGTATGGGCAACACAGAAATTACAATACAGCCCTGGATTCAGCAAACTCTGAAAAGTGGACTCTACTAGATTCAGAAAGGTGGGAAACAAGTGTAGAATAGTTTTTTTTTTTTTTTTTTTTTTTTTTTTTAAGAAGTTAAGGCAAATACAGAAAAAAAATCGCTTTAAAGCACAGTAAAATGGCTATTGCACTTGAGCGTGTAGCCTACAACAGTTAAAACAGTTTAAATGCTCACAGACATGCTCTTAAAAGTGCAAACAGTAAGTACAATAAACAGGTGAAACTGGCTTTTTAGTATCAAATAAATGGTAGAATCCGAGGGTTTAGTGCAAAAAATTTGCAACAATTATAATAGTTTAAAGGCTGACAAATGATTTTAAAAGTGCAAATAGTAAGTACAACAAACAGCTGAAATAGGCATTTTAGTATCAAATACACGCTAGAAACCGAGGGTTTAGTGCAAAAAATTTGCAAATGTGGGTTTTTATAGCAGAAAGATGAAAGACATAGAAATTAGCCCAAAATGGCCAATAAACTACAAATTCTGAGCTGAAAACCAGTCCTCCAGGGACAGATAGGCTGCTCAAAGCTCTCCACTCTCAATGGTGAACAGACAAATTTCCTTCTACCCAAGTAAGGTATGGGCAACACATAAGCTACAATACAGCCCTGGATTCAGCAAACTCTGAAAACTGGACTCAACTAGATTCAGAAAGGTGTGAAAAAAGTTTAGAATAGTTTTTTTGCGGATTTTTTTTTTAAGAGGTTAAGGCAAATATAGCGAAAAAATCACTTTAAAGCACAGTAAAATGGCTATCTTACTTGAGTGTGTAGCCTACAACAGTTAAAACCATTTAAATGCTCACAGAAATGATTTTAAAAGTGCAAACAGAAAGAACAATAAACAGCTGAAATAGGCTGTTTAGTATCAAATAAACACTAGAAACTGAGCAATTAGGTGGAATTAGCAATATCTAGCAAGAAACAAACCAAAAAAAGTACTTAAATCAAATCAAAGTCTCTCTTTTTCTCCTTCTGCTCCTAAAGGACTCTGCAAGTCACCTGGACAGGGTGTTGCTGAACTAATACAAGCTCAAAAAATGTGCAAATGCGGGTTTTTATAGCAGAAAAATGAAAGGGATAGAAATTAGCCCAAAATGGCCAGTAAACTAAAACGTCTGAGCTGAAAACCACTCATCCAGGGACAGATAGGCTGCTCAATGTTCCCCACTCTTACTGGTGAACAGAGAAGCGTCCTTCTATCCAAGTAAGGTATGGGCAGCACAGAAACTACAATACAGCCCTGGATTTAGCAAACTCTGAAAACTGGACTCTACTAGCTTCAGAAAGGCAGGAAACAAGTGTAGAATAGGTTATTTTTTGGGGGGAGGGGTTTGTTTTTTTAGGAAGTTAAGGCAAATACAGCAAAAAATCACTTTTAAGCAAAATAAAATGGCTATCTCAATTGAGTGTGTAGCCTACAGCTGTTAAAACAGTTCAAATGCTCACAGAAATTATTTTAAACGTGCAAACATTAAGTAAGTTCAAAAAACAGAGGAAATAGGCTGTTTAGTATCAAATAAATGCTAGAATCCAAGCGTTTAGGCGGAATTAGCAATATCTAACAAGAAACAAGCCAAAAAAGTACTTAAATCAAGGGAAAGTCTCTCCTTTCTCCTTCTGTTGATGTAGGACTCTGCAGATCACCTTGGCAGGTTCTTGCTGAGCTGATACAAGTGCAAAAAATGCGCAAATGCGGGTTTTTATAGCAAAAAGATGAAAAGGATAGAAATTAGCCCAAAATGGCCAATAAACTACAAATTTTGAGCTGAACAGCATTCCTGCAGGGACAGATAGGCAGCTCAAAGCTCCCCATTCTCACTGCTGAACAAATAAGCTTCCTTCTATCCAAGTAACATATGGGCAATACAGAAACTACAATACAGCCCTGGATAGAGCAAACTCTAAAAACTGGACTCTACTAGATTCAGAAATGCGGGAAACAAGTGTAGAATAGGTTTCTTTTTGTATTTTTAAGAAGTTAAGGCAAATACAGCAAAAAAAAAACCCACTTTAAAGCACAGTAAAACTGTTATCCTTCTTAAGTGTGTAGCCTACAACAGTTAAAACAGTTTAAATGCTCACAGAAATGATTTTAAAAGTGCAAACAGAAAGAACAATAAACAGCTGAAATAGGCTTTTTAGTATCAAATAAATGCTAGAAACTGAGTGATTAGGCGGAATTAACAATATCTAGCAAGAAACAAACTAAAAAAGTGCTTAAATCAAACCATAGTCTCTCTTTTTCTCCTTCTGCTGCTGTAGGACTCTGCAAGTCACCTGGGCAGGGCTTTGCTGAGTTAATACAAGTTCAAAAAGTGTGCAAATGTGAGTTTTTATAGCAGAAAAATGAAAGGGATAGAAATTAGCCCAAAATGGCCAGTAAACTAAAAATTCAGAGCAGAAAACCACTCATCCAGGGACAGATAGGCTGCTCAAAGTTCCCCACTCTTACTGGTGAACAGAGAAGCGTCCTTCTATCCAAGTAAGATATGGGAAACACAGAAACTACAATACAGCCCCCCTGGATTTAGCAAACTCTGAAAACTGTACTCTACTAACTTCAGAAAGGCGGGAAACAAATGTAGAGTAGGTTACTTTTTTGGGGGCGGGGTTTGTTTTTTTATGAAGTTAAGGCAAATACAGCAAAAAAATCACTTTTAAGCAAAATATAATGGCTATCTCAACTGAGTGTGTAGCCTACGGCTGTTAAAACAGTTCAAATGCTCACAGAAATGATTTTAAATGTGCAAACAGTAAGTTCAAATAACAGAGGAAATAGGCTGTTTAGTATCAAATAAACACTAGAATATGAGCATTTAGAGGGAATTAGCAATATCTAGCAAGAAACAAGCCAAAAAAGTACTTAAATCAAACCAACGTCTCTTTTTTCTCCTTCTACTGCTGTAGGACTCAACAGGTCACCTGGGCAGGTTCTTGCTGAGCTGATACAAGCGCAAAAAAATGTGCAAATGCGGGTTTTTATAGCAGAAAGATAAAAGGGTAGAAATTAGCCCACAATGGCCAGTAAACTACAAATTCTGAGCTGAAACCATTCTTCCAGGGACAGATAGGCTGTTCAAAGCTCCCCACTCTCACTGATGAACAGAGATGTTTCCTTCTATCCAAGTAATATATGGGCATCACAGAACTAAAATACAGCCCTGGATTCAGCAAACTCTGAAAGCTGGACTCTACTAGATTCAGAAAGGCAGGAAACAAGTGTAGAATAGGTTATTTTTTTGATTTTTTTGTTTTTTTAAGAGGTTAAGGCAACTACAGCAAAAAAATCACTTTAAACCACAGTAAAACATCTATTGTACTCGAGTGTGTAGCCTACAGCAGTTAAAACAGTTTAAATGCTCACAGAAATGATTTTAAAAGTGCAAACAGTAAGTACAATAAACAGCTGAAATAGGCTTTTTAATATCAAATAAATGACAGAAACCGAGCGTTTAGGCAGAATTAGCAATATCTAGCAATAAAAAAGCAAAAAAAAGTACTTAAATTAAACCAAAGTCTCTCTTTTCTCCTTCTGCTGCTGTAGCACTCTGCAGAGCACCTGGACAGGTTCTAGCTAAGCCGATACAAAAGCAAAAAACATGCAAATGTGGGTTTTATAGCAGAAAGATGAAAAGGATAGAAATTACCCCAAAATGGCCAATAAACTACAAATTCTGAGCTGAAACCATTCCTCCAGGGACAGATAGGCTTCTCAAAGCTCCCCACTTTCACTGGTGAACAAAGAAGCTTCCTTCTATCCAAGTAAGGTATGGGCAACACAGAAACTACAATACAGCCCTGGATTCATCAAACTCTGAAAATTTGACTCTATTAGAGTCAGAAAGGTGTGAAAAATGTGTAGAATAGTTTTTAGGGTGTGTTTTGTGTTTTTTTTTTAAGAAGTTAAAGCAACTACAGCAACAAAAAATTAATTTAAAGCACAGTAAAATGGCTATCACACTTGAGTGTGTAGCCTACAACAGTTAAAACAGTTTAAATGCTCACAGAAATGATTTTAAAAGTACAAACAGTTAGTACAATAAACAGGTGAAATAGGCTTTTTAGTATCAAATAAACACTAGAAACTCTCGTGAACAGAGAAGCTTCCTTCAATCCAAGTAAGGTACAGGCAGCACAGAAACTGCAATTCAGCCGTAGATTCAGCAAACTCTGAAAACTGGACACTACTAGCTTCAGAAAGGCAGGAAGCAAGTGTAGAATAGGATATTTTTTCTTTTTTTTTTAAAGAAGTTAAGGCAAATACAGCAAATAAATCACTGTAAAGCAAAGTACAATGGCTATCGCACTTGAGTGTGTAGCATTGCAACAATTATAACAGTTTAAATGCTGACAGAAATGATTTTAAAAGTGCAAACAGTAAGTACAACAAACAGCTGAAATAGGCTTTTTAGTTTCAAACACTAGAAACCGAGGGTTTAGGTGGAATTAGCAATAACTAGCAAGAAACAAGCTAAAATGTACTTAAATCAAACCAAAGTCTCTTGTTTCTCCTTCTGCTGCTGTTGGACTCTGCAGGTCACCTCGGCAGGTTCTTGCTGAGCTGATACAAGTGCAGAAAATTTGCAAATGTGCATTTTTAAAGCAGAAAGATGAAAGGGATGGAAGTTAGCCCAAATGGCCAATAAACTACAAATTCTGAGCTGAAAACCATTCCTCCAAGGATAGATAGACTGCTCAAAGCTCCCCTCTCACTGGTGAACAGGAAAGATTCCTTCTATCCAAATAAAGTATGGGCAACACAGAAACTAAAATACAACTTCAGATTCAGCAAACTCTGAAAACTGGACTCTACTAGCTTCAGAAAGGCAGGAAACAAGTGTAAAATAGGTTATTTATTTATTTTTTTTTTTAAAAAGGTTAAGGCAAATACAGCAAAAAATCACTTTAAAGCACAGTAAAATGGCTATTGCACTTGAGTGTGCAGCTTACAACAGTTAAAACTGTTTAAATGCTCACAGAAATGATTTTAAAAGTGCAAACAGTAAGTACAATAAACAGCTGAAATAGAATTTTTAGTATCAAATAAATGCCAGAAACCGAGTGTTTAGGCAGAATTAGCAATACCTAGCAATAAACAAGCAAAAAAAGTACTTAAATTAAACCAAAGTCTTTCTTTTCTCCTTTTGCAGCTGTAGGACTCTGCAGGGCACCTGGACAGGTTCTTGTTAAGCCGATACAAACGCAATAAACGTGTAAATGTGGGTTTTTATAGCAGAAAGATGAAAATTATAGAAATTACCCCAAAATGGCCAATAAACTACAAATTCTGAGCTGAAACCATTCCTCCAGGGACAGATAGGCTGCTCAAAGCTCCCCACTTTCACTGGTGAACAAAGAAGCTTCCTTCTATCCAAGTAAGGTATGGGCAACACAGAAACTACAATACAGCCCTGGATTCACCAAATTCTGAAAACTGGACTCTACTACAGTCAGAAAGGTAGGAAACAAGTGTAGAATATTTTTTTTTATTTTTTTTTTAAGAAGTTAAGGCAAATACAGCAAAAAAATCACTTTTAAGCACAGTAAAATGGCCATTGCAATTGAGTGTGTAGTCTTCAACAGTTAAAACTGTTTAAAAGCTCACAGAAATGATTTTAAAAGTGCAAACAGTAAGTACAAAAAACAGCTGAAATAGGCTATTTAATATCAAATAAATGCTAGAAACCAAGCATTAGGGAGGAATTAGCAATATCTAGCAAGAAACAAGCCAAAAAAGTATTTAAATCAAACCAAAGTCTCTCTTTTCTCCTTCTGCTGCTGTAGGACTCTGCAGGTCACCTGGGCAGGTTCTTACTGAGCTGATACAAGTGCAAAAATGCGCAAATTAGGGTTTTTATAGCAAAAAGATGAAAGGGATAGAAATTAGCTCAAAATGGCCAGTATACTACAAATTCTGAGCTGAAAACCACTCCTCCAAGGATAGGTAGGCTGCTCAAAACTCCCCACTCTCACTGGTGAACAAAGTAGCTTCCTTCTATCCAAGTAAAGTATGGGCAACACAGAAATTACAGTACCGCCCTAGATTCAGCAAACTCTGAAAACTGGACTCTACTAGATTCAGAAAGGTGGGAAACAAGTGTAGAATATTTTTTTATTTATTTTTTTGTTTGTTTTTTTTTTTAAGAAGTTAAGGCAAGTACGGCAAAAACATCACTTTAAAGCACAGTAAAATGGCTATTGCACTTGAATGTGTAGCCAACAACAGTTAAAACAGTTTAAATGCTCACAGACATGGATTTAAAAGTGCAAACAGTAAGTACAATAAACAGGTGAAATATGCTTTCTAGTATCAAATAAATGCTAGAAACTCTCACTGGTGAACAGAGAAACTTCATTCAATCCAAGTAAGGTATAGGCAGCACAGAAACTACAATACAGCTGTGGATTCAGCAAACTCTGAAAACTGGACTCTACTAGCTTCAGAAAGGCGGGAAACAAGTGTAGAATTTTTTTTTTTTTTTTTTTTTTTTTTTTAAGAAGTTAAGGGGACAAATACAGCAAAAGAATCACTTTAAAGCACAGTAAAACAGCTATCACACTTGAGTGTGTAGCCTTGCAACAATTATAACAGTTTAAATGCTGACAGAAATTATTTTAAAAGTGCAAACAGTAAGTAAGTACAACTAACAGCTGAAATAGGCTTTTTAGTATCAAATAAATGCTAGAAACCGATGGTTTAGGCGGAATTAGCAATATCTAGCAAGAAACAAGCCAAAAAAGTACTTAAATCAAACCAAAGTCTCTTGTTTCTCCTTCTGCTGCTATAGGACTCTGCAGGTCACCTGGGCAGGTTCTTGCTGAGCTGATACAAGTGCAAAAAATTTGCAAATGTGGGGTTTTATAGCAGAAAGATGAAAGGGATAGAAATTAGCCCAAAATGGTCAGTATACTACAAATTCTGAGCTGAAAACCACTCCTCCAGGGACAGATAGGCTGCTCAAAACTCCCCAAACTCACTGGTGAACAGAGTAGCTTTCTTCTATCCAAGTATGGTATGGGCAACAGAAATTACAATGCAGCCCTGGATGCAGCAAACTCTGAAAACTGGACTCTACTAGATTCAGAAAGGTGGGAAACAAGGTAGAATATTTTTTTTGTTTTTTTTTAAGAAGTTAAAGCAAATACAGCAAAAAAAACATTTAAAGCACAGAAAAACAGCTGTCACACTTGAGTGTGTATCCTACAACAGTTAAAACAGTTTAAATGCTCACAGACATGATTTTGAAAGTGCAAACAGTAAGTACAAAAAGAGGTGAAATAGGCTTTTTAGTATCAAATAAACGCTAGAAGCTCTCACTGGTGAACAGAGAAGCTTCCTTCTATCCAAGTAAGGTATGGGCAACAAATAAACTACAATACAGCCCTGCATTCAGCAAACTCTGAAAACTGGACTCTACTCGCTGCAGAAAGGCGGGAAACAAGTGTAGAATAGTTTTTTTTTTTTTTTTGTTGTTTTTTTTTTTTAAGATGTTAAGGCAAATACAGCAAAAAAATCACTTTAAAGCGCAGTGAAACTGCTATCGCACTTGAGTGTGTAGCCTTCAACAGTTAAAACAGTTTAAATGCTCAGAGAAATTATTTAAAAAGTGCAAACAGTAAGTGAGTACAATAAACAGCTGAAATAGGCTTTTTAGTATCAAACAAATGCAAGAAACCGAGCATTTAGGTGGAATTAGCAATATCTAGCAATAAACAAGCAAAAAAAGTACTTAAATTAAACCAAAGTCTTTCTTTTCTCCTTCTGCTGCTGTAGGACTCTGCAGGGCACCTGGACAGGTTCTTGCTAAGCTGATACAAACGTAAAAAACGGGCAAATGTGGGTTTTTATAGCAGAAAGATGAAAAGGATAGAAATTACCCCAAAATGGACAATAAACTACAAATTCTGAGCTGAAACCATTCCTCCAGGGACAGATAGGCTGCTCAAAGTTCCCCACTTTCACTGGTGAACAAAGAAGCTTCCTTCTATCCAAGTAAGGTATGGGCAACACAGAAACTACAATACAGCCCTGGATTCATCAAACTCTGAAAACTGGACTCTACTAGATTCAGAAAGGTAGGAAACAAGTGTAGAATATTTTTTTTTATTTTGTTTTTTAAGAAGTTAAGGCAAATACAACAAAAAAATCACTTTTAAGCACAGTGAAATGGCCATTGCAATTGAGTGTGTAGCCTTCAACAGTTAAAACAGTTTAAATGCTCAGATAAATTATTTAAAAAGTGCAAACAGTAAGTGAGTACAATAAACAGCTGAAATAGGCTTTTTAGTATCAAACAAATGCTAGAAACCGAGCATTTAGGTGGAATTAGCAATATCTAGCAAGAAACAAGCCAAAAAAGTACTTAAATCAAACCAGAGTCTCTCTTTTCTCATTCTGCTGCTGTTGGACTCTGCAGGTCACCTGTGCATGTTCTTGCTGAGATGATACAAGCTCAAAAATGTGCAAATGTGGGTTTTTTTATCAGAAAGATGAAAGGGATATAAATTAGCCAAAAATGGCCAATAAGCTACAAATTCTTAGCTGAAAACCACTCCTCCAGGGACAGATAGGCTGTTCAAAGCTCTCTACTCTCAATGGTAAACAGAGACATTTCCTTTTATCCAAGTAAGGTATGGGCGACACAAACTGGAAAAAGAGAAAACCCCTGCAAGTAGGATCCAAGTGCAAGGCAAAGCAAACTATCAGAAACAAGCCAAAAAAGTACTTAAATCAAACCAAAGTCTCTTGTTTCTCCTTCTGCTGCTATAGGACTCTGCAGGTCACCTGGGCAGGTTCTTGCTGAGCTGATACAAGTGCAAAAAATTTGCAAATGTGGGTTTTTATAGCAGAAAGATGAAAGGGATAGAAATTAGCCCAAAATGGCCAGTATACTACAAATTCTGAGCTGAAAACCACTCCTCCAGGGACAGATAGGCTGCTCAAAACTCCCCAAACTCACTGGTGAACAGAGTAGCATCCTTCTATCCAGTATGGTATGGGCAACACAGAAATTACAATGCAGCCCTGGATGCAGAAAACTTTGAAAACTGGACTCTACTAGATTCAGAAAGGTGGGAAACAAGGTAGAATAGTTTTTTTTTTTTTTTTTTTTTTAAGAAGTTAAGGCAAATACAGAAAAAAATCCCTTTAAAGCACAGAAAAACAGCTGTCGCACTTGAGTGTGTATCCTACAACAGTTAAAACAGTTTAAATGCTCACAGACATGATTTTGAAAGTGCAAACAGTAAGTACAAAAAGAGGTGAAATAGGCTTTTCATTATCAAATAAACACTAGAAACTCTCACTGGTGAACAGAGATGCTTCCTTCTATCCAAGTAAGGTATGGGCAACAAAGAAACTACAATACATCCCTGGATTCAGCAAACTCTGAAAACTGGACTCTACTAGCTGCAGAAAGGCGGGAAACAAGTGTAGAATAGTTTTTTGTTGTTTTTTTTAAGAAGTTAAGGCAAATACAGCAAAAAACTCACTTTAAAGCGCGGTGAAACTGCTATTGCACTTGAGTGTGTAGCCTACAACAGTTAAAACAGTTTAAATGCTCAGAGAAATTATTTAAAAAGTGCAAACAGTAAGTGAGTACAATAAACAGCTGAAATAGGCTTTTTAGTATCAAACAAATGCTAGAAACCGAGCATTTAGGTGGAATTAGCAATATCTAGCAAGAAACAAGCCAAAAAGTACTTAAATCAAACCAAAGTCTCTCTTTCCTCCTTCTGCTGCTGTAAGACTCTGCAGGTCACCTGGGCAGGTTATTGCTGAACTGATACAAGCGCAAAAAACTCACAAATGCAGGTTTTTATAGCAGAAAGATGAAAGGGATAGAAATTAGCCCAAAATGGCCAAAAAACTACAAATTCTCACCTGAAAACTACTCTTCCAGGGACAGATAGGCTACTCAAAGCTCCCCCTTCTCACTGGTGAACAGAAAAGCTTTCTTCTATCCAAGTAAGGTATGGGCAACACAGAAACTACAATACAGCCCTGGATTCAGCACACTCTGAAAACTGGACTCTACTAGCTTCAGAAAGGCAGGAAACACGTGTAGATTAGGTTATTTTTTTGGGGGGGGGGGTTGTTTTTTTCAGAAGTTAAGGCAAATAGAGCAAAAAAAAAATTTTTAAGAGCAGTAAAATGGCTATCGCACTTCAGTGTGTAGCCTACAACATTTAAAACAGTTTAAATGCTCACAGAAATGATTTTAAAAGTGCAAACAGTAAGTACAATGAACAGGTGAAATAGGCTTTTTAGTATCAAATAAATGCTAGAAACTCTCACTGGTGAACAGAGAAGCTTCTTTCTATCCAAGTAAGGTATGGGCAACACAGAAACTACAATACAGCCGTGGATTCAGCAAACTCTGTAAACTGGACTCTACTAGCTTCAGAAAGGCAGAAAACAAGTGTAGAATAGTTTTTTTTTTTTTGTTGTTTTTTTAAGAAGTTAAGGCAAATACAGTAAAAAATCACTTTAAAGCACAGTAAAATGGCTATCGCACTTGAGTGTGTTGCCTACAACAGTTAAAACCATTTAAATGCTCACAGAAGTTATTTTAAAAGTGCAAACAGTAAGAAAGTACATAAAACAGCTGAAGTAGGCTTTCTAGTATCAAACAAAGGCTAGAAACTGAGCATTTAGGCACAATTAGAAATATCTAAAAAGAAACAAGCCAAAAAATTACTTAAATCAAACCTAAGTCTTTCTTTTCTCTTTCTGCTGCTGTAGGACTCTGCAGGTCACCTGGGCTGCTCAAAGCTCCCCACTCTCACTGGTGAACAGAGAAACTTCCTCCTTATTATGGGCAACACATAAACTACAATACAGCCCTGGATTCAGCAAACTCTGAAAACTGGACTCTACTAGATTCAGAAAGGTGGGAAACAAGTGTAGAATGTTTTTTTTTTTTTTAAGAAGTTAAGCCAAATACAGCAAAAAAAAACCACTTTAAAGCACAGTAAAACGGCTATCGCACGTGAGTGTATAGCCTACAACAGTTAAAACAGTTTAAATACTCACAGAAATGATTTTAAAAGTTCAAACAGTAAGTGCAATAAACAGGTGAAAAAGGCTTTTTAATATCAAATAAACACTAGAAACTCTCACTGGTGAACAGAGAAGCTTCCTTCTATCCAAGTAAGGTATGGGCAGCACATAAACTACAATACAGACGTGGATTCAGCAAACTCTGAAAACTGGACTCTACTAGCTTCAGAATGGTGGAAACAAGTGTAGAATAGGGGTTTTTTTGTTGTTGTTTTAAGAAGTTAAGGCAAATACAGCAAAAAAATCACTTTAAAGCACAGTAAAATGGCTATCGCACTTGAGTGTGTAGCCTACAACAGTTAAAACCGTTTAAATGCTCACAGAAATTATTTTAAAAGTGCAAACAGTAAGTACAAAAAACAACTAAAATAGGCTTTTTAGTAATAAATAAATGCTAGAAACTGAGCGTTTAAGAGGAATTAGCAATATCTAGCAAGAAACAAGCCAAAAAGTACTTAAATCAAACCAAAGTCTTTTTTTTCTCCTTCTGCTGCTGTAGGACTCTGCAGGTCACCTGGGCAGGATCTTGCTGAGCTGATACAAGTGCAAAAAATGAGCAAATGTGGGTTTTTATAGCAGAAAGATGAAAGGGATAGAAATTAGCCCAAAATGGCCAATAAACTACAAATTCTGAGCAGAAAACCACTCCTCCAGGGACAGATAGCCCGCTCAAAGCTCCCCACTCTCACTGGTGAACAGAGAAGCTTCCTTCTATCCAAGTAAGGTATGGACAACACAGAAACTACAATACAGCCTTGGATTCAGCAAACTCTGAAAACTGGACTCTGCTAGCTTAAGAGAAGCAGGAAACAAGTGTAGAATAGGTTATTTTTTATGTATTTATTTATTTATTTTAAGAGGTTAAGGCAAATACAGCAAAAAAGTATCCCTTTAAAGCACAGTAAAATGGCTATCACACTTGAATGCATAGCCTACAACTTTTAAAACAGTTTAAATGCTCACAGAAACAATTTTAAAAGTGCAAATAGAAAGTACAATAAACGGCTGAAATAGGCTTTTTAGTATCAAATAAATGCTAGAAACCAGGTGATTAGGCGGAATTAGCAATATCTAGCAAGAAACAAGCCAAAAAAGTACTTAAATCAAACCAAAGTCTCTCTTTTCTCCTGCTACTGCTGTAGGACTCTACAGTTCACCTGGGCAAGTTCTTGCTGAGTTGATACAAGCAGAAAAAATGTGCAAATCCTGGTTTTTATAGCAGAAAGATGAAAAAGATTGTTAGCCCAAAATGACCAATAAACTACAAATTCTGAGCTGAAAACTATTCCTCCAGGGACAGATACGCTGCTCAAAGCTCCCCACTCTCACTGGAGAGCAGAGAAGCTCCCTTCTATCCAAGTATGGTATGGGCAACACTGAATCTACAATACATCCATGGATTCAGCAAACTCTGAAAACTGGACTCTACTAGCTTCAGAAAGGCGGGAAACAAGTGTAGAATAGGTTACTTTGGGTATTTTTTTTTGTTTTTTTAGGTAGTTAAGACAAATACAGCAAAAAAAAATCATTTTTAAGTGCAGTAAAATGGCTATCGCAATTGAGTGTGTAGCCTACAACAGTTAAACATTTTAAATGCCCACAGAAATTATTTTAAAAGTGAAAACTGTAAGTACAATAAACAGCTGACATAGGCTTTTTAGTATCAAATAAATGCTAGAAACCGAGCATTTAGTTGGAATTAGCAATATCTAGCAAGAATCAAGCCAAAAAAGTACTTAAATCAAACCAAAGTCTCTCTTTTCTCCTTCTGTTGCTGTAGGACTCTGCAGGTCACCTGTGCAGGTTCTTGCTGAGCTGATACAAGTGGAAAGAAATGAGCAAATCCCGTTTTTTATAGCAGAAAGATGAAAAGGATTGTTAGCCCAAAATGGCCAATAAACTACAAGTTCTGAGCTGAAAACCATTCCTCCAGGGACAGATAGGCTGCTCAAAGCTCCCCACTCTCACTGGTGAGCAGAGAAGCTTCCTTCCATTCAAGTAAGGTATGGGCAGCACAGAAACTACAGTACAGCCCTGGATTCAGCAAACTCGGAAAACTAAACTCTACTCACTTCAGAAAGGCAGGAAACAAGTGTAGAGTAGTTTTTTTAAGAAGTTAAGGCAAATACAGTGCAAAAAATTACTTTAAAGCACAGTGAAATGGCTATCGCACTTGAGTGCGTTGCCTACAACAGTTAAAGCAGTTTAAATGCTCACAGAAACGATTTTAAAAGTGCAAACAGTAGGAAAGTACAAACACCAGCTGAAATAGGCTTTTTAGTATTAAATAAATGCTAGAACCTGAGCGTTTAGGAGCAATTAGCAATATCTGGCAAGAAACAAGCCAAAAAAGTACTTAAATCAAACCAAAGTCTCTCTTTTCTCCTATTTCTGCTGTAGGACTCTGCAGGTCACATGGGCAGGTTCTTGCTGAGCTGATACAAGTGCAAAAAATGCGCAAATGTGTGTTTTTATAGCAGAAAGATAAAAGGGATAGAAATGAGCCCAAAATGGCCAATAAACTACAAATTCTGATCTGAAAACCCCTCCTCCAGGGACAGACAGACTGCTCAAAGCTCTCCACTCTCATTGGTGAACAGAGAAGCTTTCCTCTATCCAAGTAAGGTATGGGCATCACAGAAACTACAAAACAGCCCTTGATTCAGCAAACTCTGAAAACTGGACTCTACTAGCTTCAGAAAGGCAGGAAACAAGTGTAGGAGAGGTTATTTTTTTTTGGGGGGGGGGGTTTGTTTGTTTAGGAAGTTAAGGTACATACAGCAAAAAAATAACTTTCAAGCACAGTAAAATGGCTATCGCAATTGAGTGTGTAGCCTACAACAGTTAAAACAGTTTAAATGTTCACAGAAATGATTTTAAAAGTGCAAACAGTAAGTAAGTACAAGAAACAGCTGAAATAGGCTGTATAGTATCAAATACACGCTAGAATCAGAGTGTTTAGGGTTAATTAGCAATATCTAGCAAGAAACAAGCCAAAAAAGTACTTAAATCAAACCAAAGCCTCTCTATTCTCCTTCTGCTGCTGTAGGACTCTGCAGGTCACCTGGGCAGGTTCTTGCTGAGCTGATACAAGCGGAAAAAATTGCAAATCCCGTTTTTTATAGCAGAAAGATGAAAAGGATTGTTAGCCCAAAATGGCCAATAAACTACAAATTCTGAGCTGAAAACCATTCCTCCAGGGACATATAGGCTGCTCACAGCTCCCCACTCTCACTGCTGAACAGAGAAACTTCCTTCTATCCAGGTAAGGTATGGGCAACACAGAAATTATAATGCAGGCCTGGATTCAGCAAAATCTGAAAACTGGACTCTACTAGCTTCAGAAAGGCGGGAAACAAGTGTAGAATAGGTTATTTTTTTGTTTTTCTTAAGAAGTTAAGGCAAATACCGCAAAGCAATCACTTTAAAGCACAGTAAAACGGCTATCACACTTGAGGGTGTAGCCTACAACAGTTAAAACAGTTTAAATGCTCACAGAAACTATTTTAAAAGTGCAAACAGTAAGTACAAAACCAGCTGAAATAGGCTGTTTCCTATAAAAAAAATGCTAGAAACTGAGTGTTTAGGGGGAATTCGCAATATCTAGCAAGAAACAAGCCAAAAAAGTACTTAAATCAAACCAAAGTCTCTCTTTTCTCCTTCTGCTGCTGTTGGACTCTGCAGGTCACCTGGGCAGGTTCTTGCTGAGCTGATACAAGTGGACAAAATGCGCAAATCCCGGTTTTTATAGCAGAAAGATGAAAAGGATTGTTAGCCCAAAATGGCCAATAAACTACAAATTCTGAGCTGAAAGCCATTCCTCCAGGGAGAGATAAGCTGTTCAAAGCTCCCCACTCTCACTGGTGAGCAGAGAAGCTTCCTTCTATCCAAGTAAGGTAAGGTCAACACAGAAACTACAATACAGCCCTGGATTCAGGAAACTCTGAAAACTGGACTCTACTAGCTTCAGAAAGGTGGGAAACAAGTGGAGAATAGTTTTTTTTTAATTTTTTTTAAGAAGTTAAGGCAAATACAGCAAAAAATCACTTTAAAGCACAGTAAAACGGCTATCGCACTTGTGTGTAGCTTACAACAGGTAAAACAGTTTACATGCACACAGAAATGATTTTAAAAGTGCAAACAGTAAGTGCAAAAAACAGCTGAAATAGGCTTTTGCTAGAAACCAAGCGTTTAGGGGGAAATAGCAATATCTATCAAGAAACAAGCCAAAAAAGTACTTAAATCAAACCAAAGTCTCTGTTTTCTCCTTCTGCTGCTGTAGGACTCTGCTGGTCACCTGGGCAGGTTCTTGCTGAGCTGACACAAGCGCAAAAAAGTGTGCAAATACGGGTTTTTATAGCAAAAAGATGAAGAGGATAGAAATTAGCACAAAATGGCCAATAAACTACAAATTCCGAGCTGAAAACCATTCCTCCAGGGACAGATAGGCTGCTTAAAGCTCCCCACTTTCACTGGTGAACAGAGAAGCTTCCTTCTATCCAAGTAAGGTATGGGCAACACAGAAACTACAATACAGCCCTGGATTCAGCAAACTCTGAAAACTGGGCTCTACTAGCTTCAGAAAGGCACAACAAAAATGTAGAATAGTTTTTTTGTTTGTTTTTTTAAGAAGTTAAGGCAAATACCACAAAAAAAAACATTTTAAAGCACAGTAAAACAACTATCACACGTGATTGTGTAGCCTACAGCAGTTAAAACAGTTTAAATGCTCACAGAATGCTCACAGAAATTATTTTAAAAGTGCAAACAGTAAGTACAATAAAAAGCTGAAATAGGCTTTTTATTATCAAATAAATGCTAGAAACCAAGTGTTTAGGTGGAATTAGCAATATCTGGCAATTAGCAATATCTTTCTCTCTTTTCTCCTTCTGCTGCTGTAGGACTCTGCAGGTCACCTGGGCAGGTTCTTGCTGAGCTGATACAAGTGCATGCACAAATGAGGGTTTTTATAGCAGAAATATGAAAGGGATAGAAATTAGCCCAAAATGGCCAGTAAACTAAACATTCTGAGCTGAAAACCACTCCCCTCGGGACAGATAGGCTGCTCAAAACTCCCCACTTTCACTGGTCAACAGAGTAGCTTCCTTCTATCCAAGTAATGTATGGGCAACACAGATATTACAATACTGCCCTTGATTCAGCAAACTCTGAAAACTGGACTCTGCTAGATTCAGAAAGGTGGGAAATAAGTGTAGAATAGTTTTTTTTTGTTTTTGTTTTTTTTAAGAACTTAAAGCAAATACAGTAAAAAAATAACTTTAAAGCACAGTAAAATGGCTATTACACGTGAGTGTGTAGCCTACCACATTTAAAACAGTTTAAATGCTCACAGAAACAATTTTAAAAGTGCAAACAGTAAGTACAATGAACAGCTGAAATAGACTTTTTAGTATTAAATAAATGCTAGAAACCAAGTGTTTAGGCAGAATTAGCAATATCTAGCAAGAAAGAATCCAAAAAAGTAGTTAAATCAAACCAAAGACTCTCTTTTCTCCTTCTGCTGCTGTAGGACTCTACAGGTCACCTGGGCAGGTTCTTGTTGAGCTGATATATTTACAGATATACATCTTGTGAGAGCGCATTGCTTTATTGATCAGGTCTCTCCTGATGTCTGAGGTACAGCACCACACATACCAAGACACAGACAGCTGTTTCAGTAAGAGCTGAAAGCTGCTTTCTCTGATGGCCTTTACTTTGAAATTGAATTAAACAACAGAACATTTTGTCTGGGGGGGCACAGCTCAGCTCTTCCTACACCATAAGTGTAATTACAACGCACATAGCCTGTACTTAAACCATCTCGGGTTATTATAAGTTTGTCAAAGGAAAATGACTCCTCTCCTAGAAGGGTCAAGCTTTTCTCTTTTAAACATTACAGACATATGCATGCAAACATGAGAAAGCCCTCTACTTATGTCCTCTTTGAATCATAGAAGTAAAAGGATCATATTAGCTCTCATTTGGAACTCACCTTCAGTATTTCCATCATACTGAGCTGGTGTCACTAACAAGAGCTTTTGGACAAAGAGGCAGAGAGAGAGAGGTAATGGGTCTTTCCTTAATAGCTTTGTTAGGAACCCCACAGTACGGTGATCAAGATCAAATTACAAGGACACATGCAAATAAAGAGAAAGGCCTCTGCTTAGGCATTGCTTGAAACATAGAAGCAAAAAGATAATACTAACACATTGCAACCCAAGACCACCAGCATATCATATCATGCTGTTGTCCCTGCTGCTGGCTCCACAAGAGCCTCTGGTCGGAGAGGTGTTGCATCTTCCCTTGACAGATTTATTCTTTCAGCTAGGAAACTATTATTATATCATATCACAACATATACTCTTTTAATAACATTTGGCAGCTTTGGACAAGGTTAAAAGGAGCTTTTGGGTTGCTACTTTAAACAAGGCAATTGCTCCTTAATTTCTGAGCCATCACCCAGCTGTAGTCCCTTCCCATTCTAAAATGCTTAATGGGATAAGTTATTTTATATATTTTTAATTGTAACAAACTTGTCCACTTTGTGCATTTTTTTCCTTCTTTTGTAACTTCCCTGCTTTATCTACATGATATCCAAAATAGGGAGTATTATTTGATACTGTCTATATAAACGAAATGTGCTGTAAGAAAACAATAACCTTATGACCTTCCTCCTAACATTCCCCGTGTCTCTTCCATGCTATAAACATTAAGCATGTTACTTCTACTTTTACTGCACTGATTCCCCTTACCTATCATTGCTGATTATTAAGTCCCCACAATTTTCTTCAATTTATTTTCATGTCGAAAGGTAGGGTCCATCCACTACCCTTTTAATTGTGTCTGACCTTTCTGATGGTGTAGTCACCAGTAATCCCATAGCAAGTTATTAATATTAATGGATCCATTTTCCAGCTTAAGTAAAAACCCACCGATATACATCAGCACTACCAGCCTTAATGGAAATGCCAGTGGCTGATGATGTCTTTGACTGTGCCAGATATGCCAGAATATCCATTACGGAAAAAAGCAAGCAAACCAAACTACTGTGAAACTACCATTTTCACTAAGTTCTCCTTACTTGAACGGACTAAGACTTTAGTTCATTTGTTTGTTTTTGCAAATAGGAGACTCTTTTGTTTCAGTTTTATTTAAGACAGACATATGCACTATTCTGTGTAATGTTATTAAATGTTAAGTCATACAGGTTCATAGGTTCATAGGTTGGTACTAGGCTATTGGCCCTAGGGCCTATACAAGCCTAGCCATAACAATTCCCTGGCTATTTCTTCCCACACTATTTACTTCCCTGGACCCTGATGTATATGGGTGGGTTTTGTAAGGTGAAGACCTTTACCACTATGCCACTGTTATCAAAACAGACTGTTTTCTGGTAAGTAGCTAAAGAATTTTCAACAAAGATCCAAACTAAGGAAGGTATCAGTACTGATTCTATATAAAGAGTTTAACCTAAGTTCCTAGATCCTTATTTGGAACTAAATTCTAGTATGTAGGATGCATTTGTGCAACTTAGATAAACAGCATATCATTATGTATGGCTTGCTTTTCCCAAATACTCCTTTTTGTCATCATATGAATGTAATATACTTTTTGAGTATCTTGTGCTAAGCATCTGCATAATGCATTCTCTGCTGTTGAGCTTTGTGTCCATTCAACATCATGGAAATATTTCGTTTTTTCAGAACTAATCTTCTTTAGTTCCTCATCTAGCTGTTATCAAATGTAATGTTACACTGCCTTGCTCCTACAAGCTGACACTATTTTCCCTTAAAATATGCTTCACTCAGAATGTACACAGTCTGTTGCATTTGATAGCCTCATCGTCCAGCCTAAATTGAACTGAGTTTCCTGATTTAAATACATATTCAAAATCATTGTCATGAAAGCTCTGTTCTCTTTCAGGAGACTTTGCTTAACTGTTTCAAGAGAGTTTACTTTTATTCAGTATTCTGAATATCTACTTTTGCCAGAGTACATGTAATCTAATGGAAATAATACAAATTCAAACAAACTTGTAATTTTGTATTTTTCTTGTACATGTATTACATGGAAAATGGAACGTTGTGGTTCAGTTCACCTACCTGTAAATGAATTTAATGAAAGTAAAAGAATGTTGTTCTAACTCTTTGTTGGCGTAGTAAGAACCAAAGGGCTTGGTCCTTGAGCAAAATATCATGAATACAGTAAAGAACTTTTCAAAAATTTCAAACTCCCACTTAGATGAGAGAATGCTTTGCATAAATAACTGGTTGTAGCCACAGTGTTTTCTTACCAGTAGCTTCTAGGAAGAAGGGCTGGTATTAAGATGTAGAGGGAGAACTTGTCTGTGTGTAGCGCTCAGAGGGCGTCTGCTAAGTGCCTCAGATCCAAGCATTGCTCCAGCAAGTTCATCCATACTACCCTTAAATTAATTATCTAGGCCAACTGCAGCAGCATAGCTCAGTCATTTGAGTAAAGCAATTGTACCCTTGTTTTGTCAGGTATAATTTGCATTTTCTATATTGTTTAACTTAGAATGTGATTCTTGAGTTAGTGCCCAGCTAAGAAGTAGCATCTCGAAGGAATCTTATGTCTTATTTATTTTTCTTTTTCACATTAGCACTCCTATTTGTTTATTTATTTATTTACTAATCATTTATTAACCAAGTAAAGGGTTGTTTTTAGCTCTATCTTTTAACTTCAGTTATGGGGCCACAGTAGACAGATTAAGTAAAATCTTTCTCTCTCTCTCTCATTTTTTCTATCTATACCTATCCATCTGTCTATATATATACATGCACACACACACATACACACACACACATATATATATATATATATATATATATATATATATATATATATATATATATATAAAAAAAAATATATATATATATATATATATACATATATATATATATATATATATATATATATATATATATACATATATATATATATATATATATATATATATATACACACACACATATATTTTGGATTGCGGAGTGGTGCATGGATAGCATTGTTGCCTGACAGCAAGAGGTTCTCTGCTTCGATTCTCAGCTGTAGTGCCTTCTCTGCAGAGTCTGCATGTCCTCCCTGCATTCGTGTGGGTTTTCTCCAGGTCCTCAAGTTTTCTCCCACGTTACAAAGACATACGTCTGGAGCGTTTCTCCCCCAGTCCTCTTCTGAAAATTGGCTTTGTTCAAAGTTGGACTTTCTTGGTAAACAAATGTTAAATAAATAAATAAAAAATAAATGTATATGTCATCTATAGTTTGGTGAATGGCAGCCTGCTGAATCTGGAAAATTGATGGCACAGCTGATCTAAACATGCCAGCAGTTGCATTTTGCACAATTACAGTACAGTGGGGATCACGAAGTTTGCCCTTCCCCCACAGTAGTACAATCTCGAAACTGGTGATTATAATTAGGAATAAAAAGATTTTTTTTGTGTGTGTGTTGAGTTTTTCAATTGACTGTTTATCAGTAAGTTGTGCTTAATCAGTTGCCATTTCATGAATTAAGTGAATCCTGTTTTTCAGAGGAAAGTTGTGAACAGAGACAGTTTTCTATAAAAATATTTATTAGTAGATGGATGAGCACTTATACAGATCTTCCAAAGTTAAAATGTTTTAATACAAGTTAAAGTATGTTCTCCATTAAATATGTTTGCGTAATGAGAGCAGTTAACTTGGGAAGGCTGGATTTCACATGTGGTTGGCTGACTCCAGCGAATGAATATTTTGAGTGCTCATGTTGGTAGGTTTCCTGTAGCCTTAATCAGCATGTGAGCCTTTGGCTGTCCAAACCATTTTCCTTTGCCCTTATCATTCAATTTACCTTAACAAATCCAAAGTGTAAATATTTCTCTTTTGGAGAAAAAGACAATATTGGAGATAAAAATCTGGCTTGACATTCCCTATCATAGTGCAGTTTCTTTTATTCTTCAGCTAAAAGTCTCTAGCTATCCCTTTAGGACATTTTCAGTTAGTCCTAAACCATTACTGGTTTCAGTAAGGCAAACAAAGATAGATATCCATACAAGCAAACTAGTGGGTTCCCCAAGAACTATAATATATATATATATATATATATATATATATATATATATATACATATATGTATATATGATTTTATATGTGTACATTTATATTTAAAATTTATTTTAGTTAAGTATAGTCACCCAGAATCTAAGACAGTGACTGCAGTAATGACTAGAAGTAAGGATAAGGCAGAGATCTTACCACTGAGCATCTTGCAAAGAATGTATCCGATGCTGTCTTTTTTCATCTAATTCAGCTTTTGAGTTATCAGATCTGACTTCAACGCCATTTTGAAGCTGTGGATTCAGGGCTCGGTGTCCTCCCTATCTGTAATCCAGCTCTTCCCACAAATACCTCAGATCTTGTTTGCCTTCTGATTAAGAAGAACGTGTTTTCGAGGGTTCTGACAAATAATTTGCGACAAGTTGTTATGTCTTCCCTTTCAGGACTGCCTTGTTCTTTGGTTGATACATTGCTCTTAACATGTCAGACAAGGATCAAGGATTCAAAAATGTACATCCTGCTGGCCCCAAGATCCTGCTGTAGGACCTACACTCCCTTTTTTGTCTATCACAAGGGAGCAGCTATCTTGGCATTGAATGTGAGGCCTGTTCCTCTTTTTTTTATGAGGGCCCTTCAGGGTCACAGGGACAAACTTGTTTTAAAGGGTCTGATCCCTCAACAAACAGAAGTATCTATCCAGGCTTTGACTTCCACAGCTACCCCTTCTGTGTCGCCAGCTAAATCCAGGAGAAAAACCTAGACAAAAAGGCATAGAGAAACCTAAAGAAAAAGAAAAGGAGAAGATAAATCATCAGAAAAGACGACAGCTAAGACCAAGAAAAGGTCTGTGGTCCCTTCTGAAACCCTGGATCTGGCAACAGATATTCCTCGACTAATGGATTTGACTCCTCCTTGGATCTGATCGCCAGTGCCTTCTTTTCATTTCATGCAGGAGCTTCTGAGTCCTGTGCTCCATTCACCATTCTTGCAGTAGATGTGATCGTCGAGACCAACTTCAGTGGCGTCATCCTCCATGTCATTTCGATCATCGAGGAGCCTTACTGAGGCAGATGTCATTGCTTTCAGACACAGATTCAACTAGGTGTTCTTCCAGCACCATCCACACAGGATGCTCCAAGAATGGCTGTAACAACCCCTTTATTGATGTCTCATATTCCAGTCCATCCTTTGGATCTAAGGTCTGCTGGGCCGAGCCTCCTGGTTGCATTAATGTCAGAGCTGACATTCCTGTCTACTTTGACTCTGACAATATTCCTTACATTCTTGTCTCCAATGCTTTCAGATCAAGATGAAGCTCAGAACTGAAGCATCATTGCTAGGGCTGGAGGTGTGGATTTGTCACCAAAACTTTTGGAACCATCTCTTCCCCTTGACACCTTGTCACTCAAAAGCTTAGCTCCATTGTCAACCTTGGAGCAAGGGCAGGTCTGGTCGGCGAGGCAGTTCCTACATCTCACCTTGATGGTAGGGGAGTCTCTTCATCCCCAATCTCCTCCTCAGCTTTCAAGGATTTCAAAAGGTTTCTTGCTAGAGCAAAGAGAAGAGGTGCTTTCCACATGCTTGGCTCCATCCCAGCCCCTTGTGGACATTGTATCTGACTCTGGATTTCCAGGTCAACAAGGACAATTAACTTCATTCAGTCTCAGGGCTGATCACCACGTGAGCTCTCAGTCTAACTCTGTCCAATATCCAAAAGTCTTATTGAGTCAAGGGTCCCAGAAAACAAACATGTAAGAGGAAGCATTTAGATCCCTCCCTGGAATCAGTCACAGAAAACACAGACTTCGATAACGGGTATGGAGCCCCAGGATCCATGAAAGAAGACATCACTTTTGGTGACATTTTGGAATTGATGAAACAACAAGGGGGTTGGCCCACTGATGCACCTTCCCCCTGAGGAGTCTGTGTTGCTCAAGGTTTTTGGAGCTGTTTCTTCTACCTCCTGGGTGGTACCACATTTTGACACACTTGTTGACCTGGTAGCTTAGCAGGCTGAGAAGGATCCTCTTATGGTATAGAAAATTCCTACAAAGCCAGATAAAATGTTGATTGCACTTAAGAAGAGAACACACTAGAGCAAGGGTCGCTGGAAGAGGCCATTGTTGTGGCAGCAGCCACTAAGAAGGAATTCTGTGGAGAGTATGCTTGTCCAGCTTCCTAACAGAATCTAGAGAATTGGACAAATTTGGGAAACAGACATATGCATTAGTGGCTTTCACACTCAGAATGATGAACTATTTGGCCCACATGATGCATTTCCAGAGGAAAACCAGTTCCCTCTCAGGTAACCTACCAATGAACAATCAAAAAACATGGAGTCCCAGTTGTGTACTTTAAAGTCAGTGTTCAACGTATCCATGTGTCTGCTTTCTAGTACAGCTGATGGTAGGTCAAGAGTAGCAGTAACCAGCAAAGCCATCTGCCAACATCATTGAATGCAACTGTGTGACTTTGTGGAAGGCTTCAAGAAGCCCTTCCTTATTGCCCCCTTTAATGGCTGCACATTTTTTGGACCAAACTAAAGGAAACTCTCACCAAGAGTGAGCAAAATGGTAAGACCTTTTCTGCCATTGGAATTCACTTCTCTATCCCTCAGAGAACCTTTTCCAGGAACCAGAGGGGTGGTAAGAAGAACTAGGATGCTGTTGCAGACAGATCCTCCAAAGCAGAGTGTGGAGCAGTTTCAATGGATGTCACCCTAGGGGCAGAGGAAGACTACAGAATCAGGGATTTCAAGGTCCCTTTTCTGAGAAATCTTTCAAGGACTCCACTCTGGAGGCAGTTGGGGGTGCTTATCCCTGCACCATCAAGCCTAGCAGGCCATTGCACTAGATATTTGAATGCTGAGGATAATCACCAGAATCTATGTAATACCCTTTGTTTCCTCTCCTCTAAAAAAAGAAAAGAAAAGAAGTGTTCCCACAGTGGCACCCAATCAGAAGGAATCTGCAACAGAAGTCCTAAAGCTGTTGGAAAAGACAGTCATCCATCAGGTACGCCCAGTCTAGTTAGAATCCAGAGTCTACTACAAGTTCTTTTTAGTTCCAAAAAGGGGAGGAGATCAAAGGTCAATTTTGGCCCTCATTTATCTCAGTCAGTGTGTAAAACAGATGGAATTTTGGATGGTCTCAGTTCAGTCCATTCTATCTTTTATGAGGAAGGACTATTGGATGTGTGTTACAGATCTTCAGCATGCGTACTACCATATCAGAAGAGTAAGGCAATCAATGAGATTTCTCCATTTCTGGCTGAGAACAAATTACTTCCAGTTCAGGGCACTGCCATTTGTTTTCTCCACAGCCCCACAGGTGTTCAACAAATGAGTGTCAGTGGTTGCAGCTAATCTAAGACTGCTAGGGTTCCAGGTATTCCCATATTTAGACAATTAGTTCCATACCACCCAGACAGGGAGGGATCTTCTCGTTCAACCATGGGACTTCTTGCTCAAACTACTTCAGCAATTGGGAATCACTGTCAACAAGCAAAAAGCCAGTTGCCACCTACACAACAGGTGGAGTCCATTGGATGCCACCTGAATATGAGCGATCATAAGTTCATAGGTAGGTACTAAGCTGTTGGCCGTAGGGCCTATATAAGCCTAGCCAAAAAGGTATCCTGGCTTTCACCACCCAAGATAATCATTTTTCTGTGCCCCTGTCGAGCAGAGCCACAGAGGTGATCCCCGGGGTGAATCTCCTATTTCCCATCCAATCATCAAGATTTTTCTTGAAGAGTGCGAATGAGGAGCTTTGTTTGATATTGATAGGTAGTTTGTTCCAGAGTATGGAAAGTCTCTGGGACAGGAATCTATCCCTCCAGCGTGTTCTGTTTATTGTAGTGGCAAGGTTTAGGTCCCTAGAGCGTGTATCTTGCAGGGATTGGGATTTCTTTAAGTGGAGCATGTTCAACAGCTCTGGGTTTAACATAGCTTTGTAGTTAGGCAGAGATTGCCTCTGAGTAGGCAATATGCAACGGAGTAAAGTGGAGTTTTTTGAGACAGTCTGCATAGGGCATCTGTCGGAGGCTGGTAATCCTCTTTGTGAGGTATTTCTGTGGCCTTTCCAGTTGTTGTAGATGTCTTGTGAGGTACATACCAAAAGGGGCATTGTACTCTATAATGTGTCTAATGAGTGACGAGTACAGGGGAACAATGACCTCTTTTTACCTGGATGAGAAACGTTTTGTGATGAGGTGTGCCATGTAGAAGGATTTCCTGGCTACTGTGGTGATGTGATTATCAAAGGAGAGACTACTGTCCACTTGTGTCCCAAGGTCTCTTATCACACTTTCGGTGTTAAGTAGACTACCACCTATGTGGTAGCTCATGGGTACAGAGTTTTTACCAAAGGGGATGACAGTGCACTTTTTGGCATTGAGCTTGAGGCCATGGCTTTGACACCCAGCATCTGTCTCCGTGAGGCCCTTTTGTAGGATGTCCACATCGTTAGGAATTTCGATTATGGCTCATAGTTTGCAATCATCTGCAAACTTCATTAGCCAAAGACCTTCTGTGTTAGCCTGTACTTCAGAAAAGTAGATACCAAACAGGAGAGGACCCAGGACTGAATCCTGTGGTACTCCACTTCTCACTGGTCTGAAGTCAGTTTTGGAGTTTGCTACTTTCACAGTGTGGGTTCTGTCATTGAGCCAGTTGGCAACCCATCTCGTGACATAGGGATTTATGCCTAGTTTATGAGTTTATCTATAATTCCAGAGTGGTGGATGTTGTCAAAAGCCTTGGCGAGTTCTAGATAGGCTGTGTGAACCACCTTACCCTCATCTACGGCTTTGGTGATTGCTTCAAAGAAGTCTATCAGGTATAGGAGACATAATTTGCCTTTTACAAACCCAAACTGGGTGGGGTCCAGAGTTTGGAGATTACCAATGCCTTTGTGTATAAGATCCATGATGATACATTCCATGGCCTTGCAGACCAGGCTCATTAGGCTAATGGGGTTGTAGTTACTGGGGTTCGTGGTGGCTCTCCCTTTGTGGAGTGGGAAAACTGTTGCTCTGTGCCATTCAGTGGGTAGGAAGCCTGAGGTGAGGCTATGATTGAACATGGTGCTTAGGTGGGGTGCCAGTTCATTTTGCATTTCATGTAGAACACAGCTTGGGATGTTATCAGGTCTCATGGATGCTGTGTTGGCTTTGGAGAGTGTGTTTTTTTATCTGTGCAGCCATGATTACAGGAACGTTTGCATTCTTCCGGTATAGAGATGATCCCTTTAGGGGGTAAAGTTAGCACTGAACCTATATGCCAGGATGTTGGCAATATCAGTTGGTTCTGTATATTTACTGCCATTGTGCTGTAACTCAGAGCAGATTTGGGTGTTGCCATTGAGATTCTTGACATAGCTATAGAATGCTTTGTGGTTGTCTTTAGAATCACTGGCAATTTTGTTTTCATAACTAGCTTTGGAGGATTTTATGAGGAATCCCAGCTTCTTACTGAGGCTGACTAGGGAGTTCCTCCAATCATGGGATTTTACTCTTTTTTGCAATAGTTTCTTTCTTCTGTTGTAGAGTTTGCTTATGGCAGGGGACCACCATATTGGCTTCCTTTTTTTGGAGGATAGCATTTTGGTTCTGTTAGGGATAGCATGATCCATGCACTTGTGTAAGTGCTTATAAAGTACATTTGTGTGGGATTCAGCGGTTGTACCTCTATTGTCCATCTGCATGGGTGTCATAAAGTTTGCCACTTCTGTCTTAAGAAGCGTGAAGTTGGCTTTGGAGAAATTTTTTATGGTGGTTTCCCTAATGGGGATGGAGGCGGAATGTGGATGTCTAGGGTGATTAGCTTCTGGTCGGATCTGACCAATGAGGAACTGACCTCTGGTATGGAACACCAGTCGCCCATGTTGGTAATGACCAGGCCTAGGATATTGCTGACCCTGGTGGGGGTGTGGATAAATTGATCCAAGGCATTGGAATTTATGAATTCCAGAAAACATTGAGCAAAAGAGTTGGTACATGAGTAGTTTTCCCAGTTAATGCTGGGGAATTTGAAATTGCCCATTATTAGTGTGTTGGGTTGTACCCTAATATTTTCTAGTGTATCAAGAAATGAGGAAAGGTAATCCTGGGGCATGGTGGGGGATCTGTAGCAAGTTACATTTTGGATTGTGATCTTGCCCAGAGTTAGTTGCACTTGGATAATCTCGGATGCATTATGCTGAGCAACTAGCCTGGAGATGTGGATATCCTTAATTATGCTCAGCATACATGATGTAACCTGTTTTGTGTATTATGCTGGATGTACTGTATTTGTATAACTTAATGCTGGAGCTTTTCTCCCCGGGCCTCCGCTGAAAATGGACCTGGTCCAATCGGAATTTCCCGGTTAACAAATGTAAAATAAAATAAATAAATAAATATGGACACACCTCCGCCTTTAGTGTTTCGGTCCAGGTTAGGTGGCTGAAAGGTATGGTATGAATTATAGCCTGGTAATGCACACATATGTCGATGTTCTCCATTTTAAGGAGTGCCTCGAGTGAATGCATTTTGAGGTTTAGACTTCTAGCATTGAGTAGCATTACCCTCAGATTTTGCTTGCTTGTACCTGTTAAGGTGGTGAGTTTGTCATTTGAACCTTGCCTAAAAAAGGCACTATAGGGGTGGCAAGAGCCTTAGCCAGTATCCGGAATCCCAAGGGTGACAGGTGCATGCCATCTCTGGCAAAGCATTGTGGTCTGTCGATCATGTCATCCCAGGCAGACAGATACTGGATCCCCTTAGAATGACACCAGTCCATTCTTGGGTGAAGAGAGCTTTGCTTCCAGTTTGGCTATATAAGTGCATCTCTCACAGATTGTAGTGTTGGGTGGTAGGATAGTCAACCTCCTAGAGTCCAGAATTGTATCTTTACTTCTGGTAGTCTTTCAAGTTCTCCAACACCCCCTCACCCCTGCAAGACTTATTCTGTGACTGCTAGGGCTGATGGCTTCAACAATAACATTGGTTCCCCTATCCAGATTCCACAAGAGAGTTCTTCATTGGACCCTTTCTGTACAGTGGTCCCAGTTTTCTCATACTGTTCATGTTCAGATTCATCTGACATCAGATGGTGTTTGATCTTGACAGCTCTTCTTGAAGGTTGAGCCTTTTCTTCAAAACTCCCCATGAACACAGTAACCACAGATGCATCCCTTCTGGGGTGGAGAGGAATTTCAAAAAGAAAACTGTAAAGGTTTATGGTCACATATGGTGGCCAGTCATCACATCAATATCCTGGAGATTAGAGCAGTTCTCCTAGCATTGCAGACTTCCTGGTACTCTCCCCCCAAGGGTGTGAGCTCCATCCAGACAGACAACATGACATTAGTCTAGTACTTCAATAGGCAGAGTGGAATCTGTTCATATCCTTTATGACAGGAGTCCATAACTGAGGGGCAGTAGGCAATGTCTTCTCATCGCTTTCTCATAGCAACACATATCCCAGCAAACTTCAACTGTGTTGTGCTGACAAACTGAGCAGATCCATCCTTCTTTCCCACAAGTGGTCCCTCAGTCGAGCAGTGGTGAATGAAATCTTCAGTCAGTGGGGTCCATGCTGTAATCTTTTTGCCTTATACCTAAACAACAAGTGCAGCAGTTACTTTGCCCTAAGTCCCCCATAGGGACAGTCACTGAGGAACACTCTGTTTAACAGCCATCCCCTGGGGCTGCTATATGCCTCCGCTCCTTCTCTCTAATGACAAAGTTTATTCAGAAGGCAAAAAAGTGCAAGGCAAAATAAATCCTTTTTTGTTCCCTTTTGGCTGCAGCAAGTTTGGTTCTCCTTCCTTTGGCCTCCTTGTATGGTGGACTGCCATCCAGATCTTCTGACTTACCCATTTAGGCAGCCTCTCCCAGACCCAGAGACACAGAAGATAACTGCATCATTCCTCCAATTTTAATGGTGGCCAGAGATTCCAGGATTTCTGCTCAGCTGGTTCATATTTTTTAAGCTTTACAAAATTCAAGCACTAGGAGAGTTTACCTAAGCAAATGGAAGAGATTTTCAAACTGGGCAGCTTCTAAAGGGATAGATTCTTTCTCAGCTCCTCGTTCTCCTATTCTGTTCTTCTTTTTGAATCTTTTCCAAAAGGCTCTAGCTTTTTAACAGTCAAAGTACAATCAGCAGCTATTTCCAGTTTCCATATTGGACACAGTCAGACTGCTATAGCTTCACTAAAGATTTCAAAGGAATTTCTAAAAGGAACTTTCTTATTGAGATTTCCAATAAGGGATCCATCACCCCATGGGAGATAACTACCATGCTTCAGGCAGGTGAGTTTTCATGATGCAGTGCCAATACACTAGAGGGATTCTGAGACAGGGTACTTAGTACACATTGTATAAATGAGTTGCATCTGTAATGCTGCTTCATAGTAGTCAGGCAGCCTATGTCAATGAGGACTGTTATTGGCTAAAACACAGAGTTAGGGGTGTCGACGACTAGAGGTATTCATTCTGTACTCATGAGTTTGATTCCCTCAGTCTCCACTTAAACATTAAGCAACTCTGGGCATGTCATTTAAACAGACAATACTTCTGAGCTATCCCTAAAACTTCACATAGTGTACTTGCAGGCTACCTGATGAGTAAAGAAAAAAGTAATTAATTCAAATTTAGATGGCCTTACACAAAGCAGTGTTCTCTATGCACAATCCTAGTACTTCCACTGATCTTGAAGACGTGTTTTACTATACACAGCCACCACATGATTCAAAGACAGAAAATGGAGATTAAAATATGTTACTTAATGTTGCAATGGCAGTTACATGCAGTAGTACTCCAGAAAGCTACTGTAATTGCCGATTCAGGTAGGTGACACAGGAGTAACAGAAGAATCTGAAAGGTGCAAGAGAAGAAGATAGTTTTTTTTAATAGCAACATACACAAATATGTCCCAACATATGATAACAGACTGTATAAACAGAAAGACTATGAAACAAGGAGAAGAGTTTTGAAAACAAGAAGACACAGTGCCAGTAGTACCAAATGGTGACACGTGGGAAACTATGCAGATATATATTAAGGGCATTGGTAATCCAGCTACTGCAAATGGGTGCCATAATGTAGGTTCATTTCAGTGGATATAATAAGCAATGCACCATTGGTGACACTGGTCATGCAGATATTCCAGCAATGTTTACTGTAATGTGTAGTACACAGGTTGTTCCAGTTTAAATATTGACAGGGTTTACTATCAAAATGTTGATTGCGCTTCACAGTTTAGGCACATCGTCAAAATATTTATGTGAAATCTGTAATGCCGAATTGTCCAAATGCTGAAAAAACCTGAACGTTGACATTTCCGACCACTCCACACCTAAAAACAATTGCTAACATGGGTCAAGAAGGGAGCAAGATTTTATGGTTCGGAATATTGGTGTTCAACTTTTTTAGCATTCGGAGTTTGGACTTCATTTAAGTGGATGTGACAATTTGTCATTCAAAATTTTGATGGTAAACTTATTCACTGCTGTGAGCCATTCTATTAAAGCTGCCTAGGTTCAACTTAATAGCATTCAAAAGCATGCTAAAGCATAGCCTGTTTGTTATTCAATTAAATCTGTAAGTATATAAAGACAGTAGCTGGCTCTGATCTTTGCCCTTTGCCCACCATTATTTTCTGCTTTCTCTTTGGTTCCTGAACTAAGCGCTTAAGATATATGTAGGAAGTGGGGAGGGCTTGCAATGGGCTGCACACTGTATTCTGACAGCAGTGAGATGAGAAGATAAATGTTTGTGTGGCAGTTATTTATTCATTGATCTTATCACAATTAAACATCTAAGGTATATAATCACAATGTTACAAGTGACTGTAGTTGATCGGCACAAGTATATGAGTGTCTGTGTGTGAATATGTAGGTGGTTAAAAATGCTATATACATTCTAATATCTGATGTGTACATAGTCAGTAACGTTTGGCTTTACTTGTATACAGGGACTGTCTGTGGATGAAAGTGATTGATACTGTCATTTGCTCAGTTTAAACAGTCATTATTCCAGCTTTGTAGAGGTAGTGTGTATTATGTGAAGCCAAATGGAATACTTTATGGGGTTTGTTTTTAACACAATCAGATACATATCTGAGGTGGAAAGTCAATAAAGTAGCTGTAACTGATTTAAAAGTAATGAGTTGGCCATATGTTTTCACTTTCCATCACATTCAGGCATCAGCACTGTATTTACTTAGTGGTTGTCTGTGATGGCCTGAGCAGGGTGTGTTTGTGTCTGTGATAGCAACTCATCATTGGCATATTGTTGCATTGAGTAATGTTGCCATGTAATACAGCCTGGTTCTCTGACTGAGGATTTTGGCTGTGATGCCTTGTCTGTGGAGTCTGCAAGTACTCCCTGTTTATTCGCTGGTTTTATCTGTTTGCCTTTTTTTTTTTTTTTTTTTGCGGAGATCCTCAGCTTTATAATTTATGCCTCTGGCCATTAGTACTTTTACGTTCATGCTAATCTAACACCAGTGGGGTACCCACAAGGTAGCTATCTTCTTTTTCTTATTTTTAAGAAATAGGAATGCAGGCACTATTCTCAGATAGAGTTTGTATATACCTGCAGGAATTTGTTTGCTCAGTTTAGTGGGGAACTACAATTTTGTTGGCTTTGAATATTAAGCTTTAGATAAAACTTATTTAGTTTTTTAAAAAAGAAAAAAGACTGAATCTCTTCCCATACTCTTCCTGATTGTTTTGTTCAGGCCAGCATTATAACAAAAGGTTGTGGCCAGCATTATAACAAAAGGTTGTAAAGGAAAGCTGTAAGATGCACCTCAGGTCACCTAGAAATTTATGATTTCTGGGGGCCATAATTTAGTCACTGACTCTGAATATTTTCAAGTGAAGGCTTAGCCTGTTAGAATATTATGTGTTTAAAAACGTGATGAGTAACTAAAAAGCAAAACAAAGTGTGAAAAACAAGAAAGGAGTACTTCCAGATGGTGTGGGGCCAGAATGAGAGGAGAATAGGATAGAGGCACTGGGGAGGTGAGGAGGGGACTATTCTTCAACAGACCCCCCCCCCCCCCCATGTTGTCCTTTTTAAATTTTATCTCACTTAAGGCTGGCACTGATTGCAGTTAGATATCTGAAGTGTATACATTCAGTGAAGTGGCTATAAGGAGTGGATGTATACTAAGGCAGTCCATAGATGAAAGTGAATGACCCCATCTGTTTTGATCACGGGTAATGGTCATTGATCTGCTGTAGTAAGAGGCCCACTAATTCATTGCCTTTAACAGTGGTATACTTTACCAGTATATATGGAAAAGGCTTTATGTATGTTGTCAGTTTAAATCTAACATATTTACTTTCTTTCTTTCTTTCATATTAACTTTTTTTTCTTTTGCATAACCAATCCATATTAGAGGGTTAGACTGCATTTTTCTGAAATACTTATTGCTTTATGCAATAATGCAACCATTTGCTCTGAATTTCTGTGTTCTTAAATCATAAGGTCCTGTATACTCATGTGTGCCATTGCATGTATCATTTACTCTTATTTATGTGCATTTTATGGGAAGTGCTATGCTGTTATCCAAATCAGCATACTTTTTGTGTATATCCAATCTCAGGATTTGTGTTATGCATCAGAACTAATACTAGTGTAACTCGCATATATTATTGTAGCAAATTTACACAGTGTGCACCTGACTTAATTAATTTGCACAAAAAACAAGATACGGGCAGTATTTTTTACAGTCTCACCTTGAGTTCTGTGAATTGAAAGAAGTGAACACTGGTGTACACCATAATGATGTGTTTAATTTCAGTCTGTTGTCAGCTGTGTACAAGGTTTCCATGGCCTGGCTGGGCAATTCACTGATCTGTTTTTCTAAGTTAAATATAAAACCAGTAACCTGTTGATTTTTAAGTGTGAAAACCGCAGACCTAAGGACATATTAAGGCACAAAATCTAAGTGCTTTAATGCACTTTATAAAAAAGGATTGGTTTTGTAAATATCAGATAACATAGGGTTTTAAGAAAAATATATCTGTCTCTTTTGTATATTCATGAAAAAAAGTTATTTATATCTGGTGAAATAAGAGAAATTGTATGCATTTCTATCTTATAATGCATTTCCACAGTCTGAGCAAATGATGTTAATATTGTGATTCAGGGAGAAAATAAGTGTTTTCAGGCAGTTTAATGTATAGTTTTAATTTTTCTGTTGACTTATTTCAGTTAATACGCACAAACATACTTATTGCAAGAAGAGTTTCAATTTTGCTTGGATATTTATTTATTTATTTATTTACATTTTTATTATTCCCCAGAGAAATTACCATAAATTAATTCACATCTTTTTTTTGTATTATTATTAAAATGACTGATTTGCAGACAATGAAGCCAGTCACTGAACCAGTTTTGATTTATAGGTCATATAGAGCAACTGTCACAATAGTGAATTGCTGTGGATAAAAACAGTATAAACTATGTAATCTGTTTGTTCCAGTAATAACAGGAGGGAAGTGCATCACATTGTTTTTTTCCCAGAATGCATCAGTGGATTGTCTGAGTGAAGTTTTCTTTAGTACTGTGTTTGCTTTGTGCCTTGCACATATACTGTTTGCAGAGTTACAGGGTTCTTGAGTAACCAGTTTATTTGTAGAGGAATAGATTTAAAAAAAAGAAGTTATGTTCTTCTCATAACGTTCCATATTTGTTGTCATTTATCTCGCTTTCCTTCTTCCTGGTTGGGTTCGGAGCCAATCTCGGCTTCAACTCGGCCACTTCTAAAGCTCGAAGAGTCCTTACTGGCTCGAGGCTAACCCCTTATCACAGCATGCATAGCGGTAGCTACCCAGATCTCATTTGTGATAACTAAACACTATATAGGGAAAAATATAAATTACCCAATGAAAGAGGTAAGTAAACGATAAGGCTCCTTGAATAAGCAGAAAAGGGAAAAATAGTGACAAGGAGAACACCAAAGGTTGAAGGAAAAGGATACTCAGCCATATCAGCCAAAAGGTAAATTCCTCTCAATCATCCAGGATGGGGGAAGGAGGGAGGGAGGGATGCAAGAAGGAAGGCGAGATAAAGGACAACAAACATGGAACGTTATGGTAAGAACATAACTTTTTTATGTTATGTTGTCCATCTTGCCTTCCTTCTTCCTGGTTGGGACAGCATCCCTAGCACCTAAAAACCTGGGTGGCTCACTGGAAGAGAGACTTCAGAACCGTAGAACCAAAGGATGCCCTGTTCCAAGAAGCCATGTCCACTTTGTAATGAGTAATGAAGGTATGGGGAGTAGCCCATGTTGCTGCCATGCAAATAGTATCTAAAGGAAGCTTAGCTTGAAAGGCTATGGAGGTAGCCAAGTATGTGGAATGTCCCCTGACTTTCCCTGGGGCTGACACATTCCGAGACTCATAAGCGTAGTTAATAGTACTGGACAACCATTTTGAAAGAGTCACTTTGGAAACTGATGAGCCTTGTTTGCTCTGAGAAAAGGATACAAACAGCTGATTTGATTTTCTAATGTCCTTGGTCCTTTGAAGATAAAATCGTAATTGCCTGTGGACATCCAGTTGATGTAATTTGTACTCTGTCTTGTTGCCATAATTTGGAAAGAAAACAGGAAGTTCTATTTACTGATTCAAATTATAGTCTGAACAGACTTTTGGTAAAAAGGAAGGATTAGTCCTAAGAGAAACTCTATCCTAGTGAAAAATCATATAAGGCGGGCAAATGGAAAGAGCCTGTAACTCAGAGACCTGTCTAGCTGATGTAATCGCGACCAGAAAGAGAGTCCTCCTTGATAGGAACTTCAGAGGACAAGAAGCAGCTGTTGCAAAGGGAGACAGGATCAGAGGAGCTAGTACTAGGTTTAAATCCCAAGGATGGAGAGGTTCTCGGATAGGAGGCCTTAATAGTGTAGCACCTTTCAAAAAGGAATTGCATAACTTATGGGACATGACATTAGAACCTAGGAGTCCCACATGAAAGTTAGAAATTGCAGCCAGTTGAACATGAATCGTAGCAGCAGCTGCTCCTTTTTTGAAGGTCTCAGCCCGGAAATCCAAAATTTTTGCAACAGTAGCTGTAAAAGGATCAATGTCATTATGCTCGGCCCAGAGTGAGAACCTCTTCCATTCACTAGCGTAAAGCTTCCTAGTAGTTGGATTATAGGAGGAGACTAAAATATGTTGAACCATCAGAGAGATATCAGGGAGCCTGGCTAGGATCGGAAGTGGAGGAACCAAGCTGTCAGCTTGAGAGTTCGAATGGAAGGATGAAGAGCACCTTACTGATGTGTCAGAAGGTCTGGAACCAGGTCCAGAATCCAAGACTCCTACTTGAGGTAATGTGATAGAAACGGGAACCATATCTTAGAGGCCAGTACGGAGCAATGAGGATCAGCTTGCAACTCAGCAACTTTGCTTTCAGCAGAACTTTTGGAATTAAAGGAAAGGGGGAAAAGCATAAAGGATCCCGGGAGGCCAATTGTGGGCCATTGCATCTCTGGGTGACTGTCCCGGAGGGGGAACTAGGGCAAAATAGCTGCTGCATTTGTTGTTTAGATGAGAGGCAAAGAGATTGCAGCGTGGTTGGCCCCATCTGTGGAAGATCATATCTGCCACATCTTGTTTCATAGACCACTCGTGGGGCATGAGAATTGCCCTGCTGAGCTTGTCCGCTATCACATTGGGCTTCCCTGGAATGTGCATTGCAGCCAGAAAACACTGAGAGGAGATCACCCATTGCCACACCCAAAGGGCCTCCTGACATAAGGGGTAAGATTTGGTTCCACCCTGTTTGTTGATGTACCACACTACTGACATGTTGTCCATCTGAATTGCTGTATGGCCCAAAGGAAGAGAGTCATGAAGTGGTTGCAATGCTAGTAACACTGCTCTCATCTCCAGGACACTGATGTGCAAATGGTACTTGTGAGGTTGCCAAGTTCCTTGCCTTGGACTGTCTGCCTCAGATAATACCCCACCCAACCTATCTGTGAAGTGTCCATGGTCACTGTGGCTACTGGAAGAGGGGCTACAAAGGGTCTGCCTAGAGTAATTAGGGAGAGTGGAGCCACCACTGTAGATCTTTCTTGCAAGTGTCCGTGATTAAGATCATGTACACATTGGCAAATCCTGATACAACCACTGAGTGAGGAGGAGCCATTGCAGGATCCTCATGTGATAACGGGTGGAACTAGAGTAATGGCAGCCACCATTAACCCCAAGACTTTCAGGACAAATCAAGCCTGAGCCTTTGATTTTAACAAAAGAAGAGACACCTGACCTTAAATGGCAAGCAGCCTTTCTTGTGGAATCTTTGCTATCATGTGTCTTGTGTTTAGCTGAACACCTATGAAAGTAATACACTGAGAGGGCAGCAAGGCAGATTTTTCATAATTTATTGAGATTCCTAGGCATGCACAAGTGTGAATCATGTGGCTCCTGGCCCATAGGAAATGATGCTTGGTGGTGGCAGTGAGGAGCCAGTCATCTAGATAAGGAAACACCTGGAATCCCAAATGTCTCAGGTGAGCCGTGACTACTACCATGCATTTAGTGAACACCCTGGGGGCTGTGGTGCGGCCAAAGGGCAGAGCTCTAAACTGATAATTACTGGCTGCCAGCTGGAAGCATAAATGTCTCTTAGACTGCCTGTCCATTTTTAAGTGGTTGTATGCGTACTGGAGATCGATAGAGCACATCCAATCGTCCTGACCCAAAAAATGGTAGAATGGACTGCAGTGTTACCATCCATAACTTGGTCTTTTTACTGACCTGTTTAACTTGCTGAGATCCAAGATAGTTCTCCAGTCCCCTGTCTTCTTTGGAACTAAAAAGAACCTTGATTAAGTTCCGGATACTATCTGGTCTGCGGGGACTTCCTGATTGGCTCTTTTTGGCAGCAAAGTTTTTACTTTTATGGCTGCTTGATCCCAAAGATTGAGTAGAACATCTGAGATTGTTGATTATTGACTTCTTGGGGGTGCTTGGGAGAAGGGAATTTTGTAACCCCTGGATATTATGTGCTGTACCTATTCGTCTTCTGTTATATCTTGTCAGGCTTTTGGGTACAGTGAAATTCTGCTCCTGACTGCCTCCAGAGGTGAGCAGCCAGGCAATCCTTTAGGGATTCTGACAGGGTCTGGTAGAACATATCCTTGTTGCCCTGTTGTGGACCCCCTCCAGCTCTCCTGTCATTATTTCCCCCTCTGCCTCTGGGGGAATTATCTCCACGAGTGTCTGTCGAAGCTCCCTGGGATTTATGGAACCACATTTTCCCACTCTTTTGGCCTTTGGGATAAGGCTGGGATGGAGTGGAAAAATGGTCTATGACAGAGAGAGTTTTGCCATCACGTTCATTCCTGGTAAGAGTCTCATGAACTTGTGGCCCAAACAAGGCTGAGCCGTTAAAGGGGGCATTCGTAAAAGAGGACTTGAAGGGCTCTGCAAATTGACAAAGGCACATCCAGGAGTGTCTGTAAAAAGCCACTCCTGTGCCTGCAGCCCTGCTCACTCCATCTGCTGTATAAGAAATCAAGCGGATGGATGAGTTGACAATGGAGATTAGGGTCGCTAGCTGGTTAGCCGACTTGGAAGCTGCTCCCTCAACTGAAGGATCCTGGAGGGTATCTCCCAACTCTTTAAGGAGATTCCACTGAAGCCTTATAAAATGGATCAAGTAGTTCAGCAACCAAAGAGTAAAGGCCGCTGAAGAGAAAACATGCTTCCCATACCTATCCATGGCTCTAGACTCCTTGTTTGGTGGATGAATAGAAGAGGAAGTCTCTGCAAGCTCCTTCTTGGTGGCTGCTGCCTCCACCATAGCATCAACTGGCACACCTTTGTTGAGAAAAGAATTGTCATCTGCTGCAGTGATAAATTTGTTTGGTCTTTTTGGGACAGGCTCTATGGACTCTGGAGCACTCCAGGCCTTTCAACTCACGACAGTCAAAAGTGGGTCGAAAGGCAGAGACACCCAGGAGGTGGAAGGTCGGTAAGCAAATGCTTCCAGGTACATTGACTCATCCTCAAAAGGGACAAGGGACTTCCAGTTTCCCCTGTCTAAGGATCTCCAGAATGTTTGAGAATGAGACATCTTCAGAGGGGGACCATGGGGACCCTTCTGAGTCATCCAAGTCCGTTTCAGAGGTGATGGACTCAGGGGAGTCCACGTTTCCTCTTACATTTTTTCTTCCTGGGAGCATCCTCTGAGGCATGCTTAGGAGAGGTCTCGGAAGAAGAGGGATCGCCCAGTGAGGTATTCTGGAGCATAGGTTCTCTACGCTTGGGGCGGAGAGAAAAATCTGAGGAAGACACAGGTATCAACGGGGACAGAGCCAATGGAGCCAAGGATGGGGCCGTCTCAGTGGACAGCACACTCCTCATCACCTCGAAGGCACCGCGGTCTGGAACGGAGGGAGGCTTCAGCTCCGAAGAGCCTAGAGATCTTCTCCACACCAAAGGCGATGGCTCTGAGGCAGATGTGGGAGCCAAACTCACCTGCGTCAAAGCTCCGAGAGGGAGAGCGGAGTTGGACAAGGGTCCAGTGCCACTTCCCCCCTCGGAGCCGACGAGGGCATCTCGGTGCCCAGACCTCTCGATGGAGCAGACTGTCGAGGAGGTTGGAGCAAATGTCGGAACCAGCCTCTTTGATGGTTCCACCGCTACTACCTCCATGCACACCAGCTCTGAACTGGATGCAGTCAGAGGAGGAACTGAGATAGGGGCTGGATCGGACAATGGAGCCACTTCCTTCTGGACTAACCCTGACAACAACTGAGCAAACACCCATGTCTTGAGTAGACTCTTCACCACTCTCTCCACATCACCATCCAATAAACTCCTGGATGATCAAGAGGAGTGGGCCAAGGACCGGTGACTACCTGCTTCTGATTGTAACAGTGTTGACTGGGTCACAGATCTCACCGGGTCAAAGGAAGGAGATCTCGACCTCTTATGAGTCCGGGATGGCTCCGAAGCCACAGATGGAGCCGCCAGAACAGAGGAATCCTCAGAGCCAACAATTTTTTCTAAAGGATCTGAAGATTTCGATTTTGCCTTTGTTGACACCGAAGGTGGAGCCGACAGAGAGGCTTGTTTATCATCAGATTTTGAAGGCTGAGTAACTGAAGCAACCTCAACCTGAGGTCTTAACAACCCTCTCAGGATGTTGTGCCTTTCCTTCCACACTCGTGCACTGAAAGCATGACACACAGAACACGAATCTTGAAGGTGGACCGCACCTAAACAGTAGACACAACTCATGTGCCCATCTGTAAGGGATATTTTTTGGCAACACGAGTCACATTTTTTAAAGCCTGACTGCTTTGTAGACTGTTTAGACATACTTACACAAAGCAAGAATGTAAAAAAGGAAAGAGATTTATTTTTATTTTTATTATTTATTATTTATTTTTAAAGAAGGAAGAAAGATAAGGAGGGGGCAGCCTCTAAATTAAACGGCTAAAGCTCCCAAAGGGAGAAAGCCTCTAAATTAAATGGCTTTTCCCCTAAGAAGCAAGGAGGGAAAAAGGGAAAGATAACAACCCTGAAGAAAAAATGGGCTCCCGACAAAACACAGAAAAAACGGGCCTGAGAAGAAATGACGGCCTATAAGCACAAACAACAGCTGTAATGAGTATACGGGTAATAAGACAGTTAAACTCTAACTAATAATTCAAAATAGACCCAAACAAATAGCAATTTTGATAGAAAAATTAAACTACATAGCCTGAGTCAGCAGAACACAATCTCGACACTGCAAGCAGCAAATGACATCTGGGTAGCTACCGCTATGCATGCTGGGAAAATGTTTAGCCTCGAGCCACTAAGGACTCTTCAAGCTTTAGAAGTGGTGGAGTCGGGGGCAAGATTGGATCCGAACCCAACCAGGAAGAAGGAAGGTGAGATGGACAACATAACATTAAATGTTACATTGAATTATACAATAAAGGATGATTACTATTTAAAAACTAGCACACTGATTGGATAGCCCATCCAGCATGACCATATAAATCAAGCCTGGACAGCTGCTGAAGTACCATTGAGCAGCCAGACTTTCTGTTAGCATATGATGCATAACAGCATTTGAGCAAAATATGAGAAAAATCAGATGTGTTCCTCAAAAATTTTTAAAACTGGTCTTGCTGATTTGTTGAACTTTTTGTCAGCTATAACATAGACTAGATTCAGACCTTTTGAATTTGGTTATGTCTGTTAATTTGAGCACTAAATCAGGCTGTCTTCTGTTGGAGAGGGCCCCCTGCAGCCTTGTGGCAGGATAGTGCAGTTAGGACTCATCTGATTGAAGGCTGCTGGCACAGGACTCAGTTTTGAGCATTTTTATTGGTTAAATTGTTTAATTCAATGTTTGCTCACTGTTGCTACATAAGCTCTGGGTTTTCCACTTGTTTTAACACAGCTCCGCAGAGTTAGGCAACCAGCCACTGCTCTGCTGTATTCATCTGTTTACATGTAGCACACCTCCGTGCACCATTGTGCACTATAGTACAGTAGGGGTAACCACTGATGTTTATAGAAGCAAAAACTTCAGTAGATGCATTTCCCCTTAGTTGCTGCCTGTGATCTGGGTGAGACGTCTTTAAACTGCACTTAGCTGCTTAGAGACCACCTCAGCTGTGCTTTTGCCCCTTAAACAGTCCCAAAACCACCAAATCTACAATAGTCTCCTACCATTTAGAGAACCCCCACTAGTATAGACCCTTTATAGAGCCCCCCGTTAGTATAGACCCTGTTTAGAGCACCCAGTTACACCACACCCCTATATTTTTTCTCCCCACTTTAAAAACAGATATTAATCCAGCATTATGGATAGTCAGTTTCCCTCCATTTCTCCTACCAACCTGGCTGACTTGGATATCCTGAGACAGTGTAGCAACTACCTCATGTACACTGACAACCCTGTACTCCTAAATCACCCAAGTAAAATTTGTGAGAGATGCATCTACACTAAGAATCTGGAATCCTTGCTCTTTCATGCACAGGACAGTAACCAGAACAGGTTATCAGCTGACATACTACACCTCCCACACAAACCTTGCACTCGACACATAAACCATCATACACAGAAGTACTCACCAGAAACCTACCTAAACACCGGATACCCTCTAAACATAAACATGCTACACCTAATACAGCACTTTCAGCACCCAATACATATAAAAAGACAAACACCAGTGTCTCACCAAATAATCCCCCAAGGCAAAGCACATCTAAGTCAACTTTTTTAGTCATAGATGACTCCATTGTGAGACTCACAGATGTCCGACTCACCAGGCTGGACAAGGAGAAGTTGAGGGTAGGCTGTCTTTTGGGTGGCAGGATCCTTCAGATCACACATGCACTCAAGTCTCTCAACAAGTACCGTTATGACTCCATCATAGTTCATGTTGGTGTGAATGACTTGAGAAATACCTAACTAGACTATATGATGAGACGAATGATTGAGTTCTATGAATATGTGCCCCAGGCAGGTATGTCCCTAGCATTGAGCAACATTCTACCCTCACCTAGGATGATACTGCAGTATAAACAAAAAATTATTGACTTCAACAATTGGCATAGTTTCAGGTATCAGTCTAAGTGGATCCGATTCCTATCAGCCTGGGATGACATGGTTGATAGACCAAGTTGCTTTGCCAGAGATGGTCTTCACCTGAATAGGCTTTTGGTTATTGGCTAAGGCACTTGCCTCCTCCATAGTGCCTTTTTTCAGCAATTTCTCAAGAACAACATTTCCAATGTGAAAATATCGCTCACAAATAAATTAAAGATTATGCTGCAAAACTCTAGGAGTTTAAATCAGAAACTGCACACTCTGGAAGCACTCTTTTCCCTGGAGGATATTGACATCTATGCAGTCACAGAAACTTGGTTCAGGGCCACAGAGAGTACTCCGGCCTTGCAAGGCTGCAGTGCCTTCCAAACTTTCAGACTGCAAAAGACAAGCATAAGACCTTCTTCACATATGTCCGCAATCTCAAAGGAAACACTCAGATCTGCTCATAACTGGTGGTCAAGCACACCACATGCACACATGCCATAGATGTAGCCAGTTGTCTGGCAGACAGGTTCAGTGAAAACTTGATCTCTCTGTCCTTCCCATCAGTAAATCAGGGCATCCCCAGCACCTGCCCCCTCCCCTTATCTCTAGAGAACAAGTCATCACTACCCTCTCAAAGGCAAAAAATGCGGCCTCCATGGGACCCGATAACATCCCAGGCTGCATCCTTCATGAACTCAGGCAGGAACTTGCAGCACCATTAGGCACCCTATTCAGCCAAAGCCTGAGTACTGACTTTGTCCTAGCCAAGTGGAGGGCAGCCACTGTTATCCCTTTGCACAAAGGTGGAGCATCCACAAGGCCAGGAATTTACAGACCCATCAGACTAACTAACCTAATTTGTAAGGCCATGGAACAGATTATCATGGACCTCATTAACAAGGACATTGGCAACCTCCAAACACTCAATCCCACACAGTTTGGTTTCATAAAGGGGATGTCATGCTTGCTAAATTTGGTCAAGTTCTTTGAGACAGTCACCAAAGCCATGGACAAGGGGAAGATGGTGCACACCACCTACCTTGACCTGGCCAAAGCCTTTGATACTATTCCCCACTCGGGTATAATAGATAAACTCTCAAAACTAGGCATCAATCCATATGTTACCAGATGGGTAGCAAACTGGCTCACTGATAGAACCCACTTACTCAAAATGGGGAAGCCACCTCAAGCAGTAGACCTGTAACAAGTGGTGTAGCCCAGAGATCGGTCTTGGGGCTTCTGTCATTTGGGATATACTTTTCTGAGATGCAGGCCAAAACCAGTGGGCTATGACTGACCAAGCTTGCAGATGACTGCAAGATGGGCACTGTCAACAATCCCCCTAGTGATGTGGACATCCACCAATAGGGTCTCATCCAAACAAATGACTGGTGCCAGAAAAATAACCACAAACTGAATGCCAAAAAATGCATCATCATCATCCCCTTTGGGGGAGAGTGGTGTCCCCAGAAATTATCACATTAATAACAAGGTCTTACGCAATCAATCAGTCGTGAGGGACTTGAGCACCCAGGTTGATAGCAAACTGACTTTTGACCACCATATTGCCTCCATTGTACAGAAAGCTTTCTACATGGCCCACCTCATTAGTAAGGGTGTCTCATCTAGGGATAAGGGTCATAACATGACATCCATGTATTCTTCCCTTATAAGACCCATTATTCAGTACAATGCCTATTTTGGCAAATACCTCACAAAGCACATGCAGCAGCTGGAGAGACCACAGAGGTTCCTCACCAGGAGAATCCAGGGCCTCAAGCGTCATGTCAAGCAGAGTACCTCATTAACCCTTTTTAAGCGCAACCTGGATAACTGGATGGGGAACCAGAAAATACACTCCTGGGATTCCACCTGTGTCCCTGCTGGACAGGGGCTTAGGGTGCTGACTTGTCGCAACATGAGCTAAATTTTTGGCTAGGCTTGGAAAGGCCTCATGGCCAATAGCCTAGTAACTTCCTATAAGCCTATAAAATTAACTTATGTGTTCAGCTTCCAGAAAACAACACAGAAGAAGACTGAAGTGCTTTTATACTAAGACATTGTTTAAGAAAGGTAAGTGATTCTTTCTTAAATGATGTCACTGTATAATAGAAGTAATCCCCTTGTGGATATGGGTATCACAGCATTTACCCACAGATGGCTTTGTTTAATCACTCAGGCTTCTTCCTCATGAGCAGTCTATGCCAACCTGTGAAACCCACAGCCAGACATGGGCTACTGCTAAATTAAGTAACGTTTTGTACATTCAGTGCATTGTTTACAAAATAAAGAAAAAAAACGAATGCATTTAATGAATTCAGCAAAAAATCCCATGCAAATCAATGAAAACTAATATTAAAAATTATTCAGAGCCATCAAATTAAGACTAACATTATGGTATATGTTTAAAAAAATAGACACAGTCAGTGGAATTTGGAAATAAACAAAAATAAAAACATGTTAATGACTACACATGGCTACTACACGTGAAATTTTACAGCAGTAGCAAAGCAGAGAAATGACAAATAAAAATATAAAAATGCATGCTATAGATCCCACCAATGAGTTAAGCACTAGAAAAGACAACTGCTGTAAACAAATGAAGCAAGTCACCAAAGGCATATAATAAATTCAGATATTTAAATAATTTTGGCAGTTGCATTTTAAATAAGTATGCTGGTATGGAAGCCTCACAGATATATAACTGGCAGTTGTGCAAGTGCATATAGTTTGAGTAAAATATTGCTAAAAACACTTTTAGCATTCATTGATTTTGTCCCTTTCTTCTCTATTGTGAGACTACGAACTAAGTATATATATATATATATATATATATATATATATATATATATATACATATATAGAGTATAGTGTGTGTGTGTGTGTGTGTGTGTGTGCATGTGTCTATGTGTGTGCATGTGTCTGTGTGTGTGTGTGCATGGAAATTTTAAAGAAAAATTCAAAGGACGTATTTGTGGATGGAGGATGCCAGGCACGGATCTTGATGAGACAGTCTAAGCAGTTCAAATGTCTGTTACTCCAGTTTTTGTTTGCATATGTTCCAGACCATTCCTTTATTTCATGAGAACACTTTTTTCTGTATTTGAAAATGTACTTTATCTCCTCTGTTTGGGAAACAGATGCAAGGATAATTAGAGAGAAACTGTTATTTACAAAGGAGAGGGTAGAACTGAGTGAGCTAAATCCACATTATTTAGTGGATGATGAACTAACATTATTTTGTCTTATGCATGCTACAGATGTTGCCCCAGGCAGGGAGAACAGGCAGCAGCTAGTTTAACTTCAGTGAGGGAAGCCCATATATATATATATATATATATATATATATATATATATATATATATATATATATATTTTTTTTTAGCTATTAACAAGCTGATTCTGTAGTCCAGGGTTTGATTCCTTCAGCACTCATTTGCCTACTGTATGACTCTGAGCAAGTACCTTTACCAGAAAGTGTGTCCATTTGGCTTACCTGTCTAACAAAAAATATCTTCCTATTATATTTAGTGCCATTATGATGGCCCATAACTGTGTTATTGGGGAATGTTAATAAAATCATGGAGATATCTGTTAGCACCACACACAAGATAGGTTAGTTTATGTTGTACATTAGAAAAATGGACACCCTGAATTGAAGAATATTTGTCATTTAATTAAAGCCTTAGCATGTATTACATTGCCAGGCTGCCAGCCTGATATGATTAATAGGGAACATAATGCATTGGCGTCTGACAGAAACATACAAAAAGTGAAAGGTGGTAACCCCAAGAAACCAGAGTATTTCTGAATGGGAAAATTCTTATTGAAGAGTAGAGAATCTGACTGGCAACATGAAAGGTTGTTCAGCAGACACAATAGCTTGTTTTTCCTTTTTTTATGTACATTGGCTAACTGGGTAAGCCCATTGGCACAATGGTTCCTTTTCTGGGCAACCTTGGAGTACTGCTTGGTTAAATGGCTTGGTCAGCATCACACAGTAGGCAAATGAAGCTGGGAAGGACTCAAAACTCTTTGTCATTTAGTTACGGGAAGCAGCTCGTTAACACTTTAGAGCCTAGAGCCTCTCAAGTGCAGTTAGCTGTTGTCAAAGAACCAGTTAAACAATATTTGGAGCCTGACTTCTACAGTGTATTGGGGAAGTAGCTAACATCTATGCTGTGACTTGTGGTATACTTTTTACTAAAATACACCATATTTTCTTGGAAATTTAGAAAATTTGCTTAGTAGAACATCCTTAAATATTTCTTTGTACCCAACGTCTTAAGGTACAACTGTTGATGATGTCAAGATAGACTTTAAGGCACATTTATTAGGTATTTAAACCCTCTTTATCCAGGCTGGATACAATTGAGAGCACTGGCATTTCTGTTAAGTATCACAGAAGAAGGACATTGGTTTGTACATGAGCAAACATTTCTCAGAACAGTTTTACTGCCAGCTTCCCATTTCTGCCTTTGTATTGAAAACTCTGTGGGTAGCTGACACTGTCCGCGGTATCGCTGTAGGAGATGGATGCTACTCTTAAGAGAGTGAGCAAGTGAACATGATAATTACTTGGAATCAGAAAAGGATGGAGCCCTATAGAATCAAGCCTTTAAATGCCTTGATGGATGAGTCTTCTAATGCAGAGGTGTTAATAGTAAACGAAGGAGAGAAGCAATGGTACACAAAGAAATGGCTGCCTTGGCTACAGTGGTTCAAAGCTGAAGCTGACTCTTAAGTAAGTTAATAGCACGTCACCCTTTATGTCTGCTATTTTTACTAATCAATGTTGATAACAGACATTTTTTCCTCATTGTTTCTGAGTTACTTTGTTACATTGCTGTTTTCTTTCTATTCTTTATTAACATTTCAGTTTGAAAGTGTTTGTTTAGTCTTGTTTGGACAAGTTCACATCAGAATTAAAGCTGTTATAAGAATCTGGTTGCATGTGTGCTAGCTAATTATAAGTAAGTTATTGGTGTGAATTTGTTAATATTCTTGTTTTGTGTGGTTTCAACAAAGTGATAAACTCAGTCAAGTGTTTTTAGAAAGCCATATCTGTATTGACACATTATCAGCGTACTTATACATGTTGTTTTTCAATGTAGGAGAATATACAGTAATGACAACACATTTTCATTTGAAGAGAAAGATTGGTTACTTTGTGATCCAGACCTACCTGCCTTGCATCATGACAGTCATACTGAGCCAGGTGTCTTTCTGGTTGAACAGAGAGTCAGTACCTGCAAGGACTGTTTTTGGTAAGTCCTTCTGGTAAGAAATGTTTGTTTTTCCATGTATGTCACACTGTTAGCAGCATCAGCAGCTGTTTCTCCTCATATTTAGCCTCTCTAAAAAATATCTATATATCAGCTCTTGTTTATGTGTGTCACCCAAGTTATGAAAGAAAAGAGTCCATGGACTAGCCCATTTATCTGGCTAACAAATGATAAATTAATCAATAATTACAACTATGTTGGTTTAGTAACATATCCAGTATACATTTTAGTTTAAGTATAATTTTACTTTTACAGAGTAAATTATAATAGAACTTATCAAAGTTTTATGGTTAAGTACAGTTAAGCTTACATTTGGAGAGAATACTATAGGAAGAAAACTACAAATACAATTCACTAGTAACATGTACAGCAGAAATATAAACATGAATAACAAAGCACATTATTGTGTTAGTGCACAGTTAAATCTGTAAGGATGCAAATATTCACATATTTACTGTAAATAAACTCTGTCAGGTGAAATGATAAAGTCTGATGAACAAATAAAGATGATCCTGGTATAAAACTGTATTTGTTGTAGTCATTTTCATTCATTCCACAAGTGGTGGGTCTTGGATCTAACCTCTGATCTGACTCAGCCGCTTACACTAGACTCATGGATCCAGCTTTCAAGCTCCTCCCTTTACCCACAATGCTCCACTACCCTGACATAACTCAGATCTACTTTGATGTCACATCGTTCAGATGTGGACTTTCTGCTCTCAAGTTGGGGGTTAAATAGGAATCTTTATCTCTGTATTTGTGAGTTTTTTATTTGTAATATCATTTTCCTCTTCCTCCCTTTGCCTTTATAGTGGATTTTTGATAATGTTGAAATTATTTTCTAAATTTTCAAAAGTGTCTTCTAGTTAAGCTCCTGTACCTTTGTAAAGGTATTCTTCTTTATACCATCACTGGTATTCTATTGCTGTCTTTTTTCTGTCTACCTGTCTATAGGGTACTTCTGAAATACCATTGTTGATATTTTTCTCCGTTGTTTCTGTTAAAAATATTTCTCTCTTTCGTTTTACCTGTTTTTTGATATGGCTGATAAGCCTATGGTCTTTAAGAAATGCACTTCTTAGTGTCATAAGATCCCTAATCCCTCCCCCCAACCATACTCCACAAGGTCTGTAGCCACTTGATCTGTTTGCTAGTCAAGAGCATCCACAGATGCTATTTATGCTGCTGCCACTTGGTCCAATGCTCGTAACTTTATTGTTCAATATAAGTCAGACATAATTTCCAGAAATATGGTAGCATCTGGTTCTGCGTTAGCCCATAATATCCTTCCATGAGGACTACCCAAGGTTCATCTATCTGGGGACTCTGTCCCATCAGTTGAAGAATGAATGAATAAAAATGAGAACATCATATACAAAAGTTGTGTACTCACTATAGCGATGCATCTGTGCTGTCCATTTTCATTCTCCCTCAACTTTCCATTCTCCAGCCCCCTTCCTTTTCTTCCTAGTGTGACCTAAGGGATATCCCTTTAAGAATCTACCTGTTCCCTGTTTGGACTCCAGCCTTTCTGTATGCCTTTATCTTACTTTTTCACAATGATATAGTTTTGTATATTGTATATGTGTGCATGTGTGTGTGTGTGTGTGTGTGTGTGTGTGTGTGTGTGTGTGTTAGGACAGCAAACGTGAACTGAGGTATGTCGGGATGGTAGAGCATTGTGGGTAAAGGGCAGAGCTTAAGAGCTGGATCTGTGAGTCTAGTGTAAGTGCCCAAGTCACATCTGAGGTCAGTTCCGAGACTCATCAGTTGAATGAAAATTGACAACACAGATGCATCATTATAGTGACTATACAACTTTTGTCTTTGTAAAATAAACCTGTTACAAGAACTATTAGAATAGCTTTATTATAACACTGCATAAACCATGTGTTAATATTCATATCATTCTCTCTCTCTGGGATTCTACCTATCTAGCAGCAATATTTTGCTTTGTTTCTTTCATTCTAAAAGTAGTCCTTAACTGTCGTCTGAGATGCAAGACTGTCCAGCTACTGATACACTACCCAACTTATTGCTGACTCAAACAGGTTTATTCCCCTGGTGGCTCATTTACCACTTTCCAGGTCGACAGCTGAGGACCTGGGGAAATTAACCAGTTTTATGCTCTTGCCGATATTCTGATTTTTCCATTTTCTTCAGTATTCTTCAGCAGCTGTGAAGATGCTATTTCTTACTTGAAGTGAAAGTAACTAATGCAGCCATCAACACCGAGGCATCTCTGTCCTGTTGGAAAAAATGTCTTGTGGTCTATATTTTAAAACAGAGTAAGAACCATTGCATCTAATTCCTGGTATCCTTCACCAGTCATGGGCTGTAAGGTGTTTATGATGTTCCTTGTTTAAATCTGAATTTGTTATCCATACCTTGTGGCACCCTGTCCAGTTTGGTTTTATTATGATCAGTCATGTATCAAAAGCCATTAGACAGCCCTGTTGTGGCATCATCACTAAATTGTCTGTATACTAAAATGTAATTTTTCATCTTTGCTTAAACTGTATTTGATATTCTTGCTTGGTATATTCTTTGGAAGACAGAAATGGCCTCTGGATTCTCACTAGTTTATAGAACTGTTTGCTTATACAGTACATGCAGAGTACCTATAGCTTATGTTAAAGTGTACATGTTTTGGGCTCTGTAGTCATACAGTGCTATACTACAAAAAATATGTCCTTCATCTCTTTCTTTGTCTGATCTGGATAGCATAAAACATGTTAAAAACACCAAGGAATGATGCACACACATTGGTTGTATTCCACTTTTTCAATTTCAGTAGAAGATTTATTTTTTTATAAAAAGATATATACAGCAGATCTCTCTGCTCAGTTGCATCTGTAAGAACCTTATAACTGACAGACATAGAGATTGTATTCTGTTCCTCAGTGGGAAAAACATATGATGCAAATTCTTCCTGTAGATCATTCCTTAAGTTTTATTCACCACTGGCTTCTGTTCTGGCCATGTGGAGAAAGTTTGCTTAATCTGGTCTTTTTTTAGGTTACCATCTAAACTGCAGTAAAAGAGAGCCAATTTTGGGCATTTTATGTCTCCTTCTCAGTGTGAGAGCAATTCCCATTAGGTGGTTTTTAACTTCCAGTAACTGTAGTAGACTGTATATACTTGTGCACTGCTAGTTGTTAAATATGGTTAACTTTGAACCTGAGGCTCAAGCAGCTGAGTCAGTTTTGGAGTCTGATGTAGTAAATATTTTTAGAGTTCATGGTTAAGCAATCTTGGTTAATATAAGATTCATCCTCTCATATATTATTCATGTCAGACCTTGGTATTTCTTCTCTCTGTAGAATATATTAAACCATGTGAAGGAACAATGTAGAAATTTGGAGAGGAAATAAAAGAAAACTCACTGGACTTCTCTGAGTCTTTACTTAATCTGTATTTGTCTTTGTATGAATACTTGGGCATTTCTTTTTGTCCATTACATTCATTCATGCTGTGCTTGGTGATTGCTTTTTCTTCAGTGTCCCACAGGTACCCATGAGGTGCAGTGTTGCAGCGGTAGCATTGTTGCTTCACAGCAAGAGGTTTTCCAGTTTGTTTCTTGGCTGGGGCACCTTCTTTGTGAAGTCTGCATGTCCACCCTACATTGGTGTGGGTTTCCTCTGGGTGCTCTGGTTCCTTCCCATGTTACAAAGACATACATCTGGAACGTTTCTCCCCGGGCTTCCACTGAAAATTGGCTTTGTTCCAAGTTGGACTTTCCCGGTAAAAAATGTTAAATAAATAAAAATAAATAAAAAAATAAATGAGACATTAGAGCCCTTTTGTTTTATTATGATTTATAACACTGTGGTCTTGATGTTCATCGTGTTTCACTGTTGCAGTCATTACATTTGGGTTATCCTGCTGGCAGGCTACCCGTAGTCGGCCTGAGTTCCAAAGTATAGGTCCGGTATCGGTTGCTGTCGCCTCCTCCCTGACGTCAGTGTGCCAGGGGTATAAAAGATGCAGCCAACGCCATTTTCTTCAGTCTTTCTTGCCGCGCGGTGCCTGAAGCAAAAGCAGTTTGCAAATGCCGGTCGGCCGACTCCTGAGATTTTCAAATTCGAATTTCAGATCCGAAGTCTTCATTAAAGCTAAGTACCCCATTGGGGAAACTTTTTTCTTGCTCCAGACCGATGTCAGAAAAAGTTAATAATTGTATTTCTTGTAGGAAGCAAATACCTCATAAGGATTTTCATTCTTACTGTATTCCTTGCCTAGGCCCTGACCATGACGTTGCTAGTTGTCGGTTTTGTGCTAGATTTAACCAACTCACTATTAAGCATCGGTACGATTTTGCATTTCATTATTTTGGCAGAAGATTTAACTATATAATGCCATCGGAGCAACCGACTACCGGAGTTTATAAAAAGCGCAAAGAAAAGGACAGGCACCCGAGGTCCAAAACCGATGACGAGGCTTCCGCTAGGCCTGTCGCCGGTTCGCCTGTTCTCAGTAAGGGACTTTTGCAGCCCCTGACGCCCGCTACCGCAGAGCCACAGGACGCTTCCGACTCCTACGTGGAGCCTACTAGGCCGCTGGAAACTCAAGGTATTGGACACTCGGAAACTATTCCCTCAGATGGGTCCGGAGCCGCTGAGCAGGGTGTTTTTAGGCCTACACAGTTATATGTAAAACCAAATTCAGCTTCAAAGGCAAAGACTAAAGCAGCCCTAAAGACAAAGAAACAAGTAGAGCATTCTCCTGGACAGGCCTCCATGCCTAAAAAACAGATGCTTAAAATGGCCGAAGACCTAATTACTTTGATCAGGGGTTCCCATCCCCCTCCTGATAAGAGGCCTAGGCAAGAGATAGAATATGCATCTTCAGATCAGGTTTCCATTTCCTCTGATTCCTCTTCTGACCAGGAATATTCTCTTCCTCCCTATGAGGATTCTGATGCTGAAGAATCTATTCCTTCAGCCTCTCCTCCTAAGGATTATTCTTTTGGGGAAACCCTGCATACTATGAGGGAGCATTTCCACTGGGAGAGTCAAGATTACTCAGAATCCAAGAAAAGGCTCAGAGACTTCCTTTTATTACCTCAGCACAGGCCCCTTGCTATTCCTCCTGTTTTAGACATTGTAGATGATGTATTTTCAGAGTCCGGACTGTCTCCTGACTCTTTGCCACCAGCTCCTGTTAAGCTAGACAGATACTACAGGGTTCCTGATTCACATAAATTTCTTTATACAAACCCTGCTGCAGACCCAGGAACAATCTCTCAGGGTCCCAAAGGGGTCAAGGCATCCACTGCAAAAAACCCTATACCCTCTGATAGAGATTCAAGAGCCCTGGACAGATGGGGGAAAAAGTTTTATACTTCTGCTGCCTTGGCTGTAAGAGCTTTAAATTGTCAATTTCATATGCTTAAATATCAGCAATATCTAATGTCACTGCTTAAACAAAAAATGTTGACAAATTCAGAATGTGCAAAAAACAAAGAAATGCAGGATTTATTGCATGCAGCTGAACAAGTTGGAAAGCATACTTTGCAATGTGGTTTTGATTCTCTAGAGGCCTCTTGCAGGGCCGCTGTTACAGGTTCTGTCATTAGGAGACATGCTTGGTTAAAAGAACAGAATCTGCCCGATCATGTTAAAGCAAAATTATTAGATGCTCCATTACAACATGATACCTTGTTTGGTGTTAAAGCAGAAGAGGTTTTGAAGAAAATGGAGGACAAAGCTAAATCTATGCAAACAGTCAAGGATTTCTTACAGGTACAGCCTCCCAGATTTAGCAGGAACTGGCCTGCATAGAATTGGTCCTCTCCAGTGTCACACAGGCCACAAAGAGGTAGATACAGATGCAGATCACAGCCCCAAGGCTCATATAGGCCTAAACAATGGAGTGCTTCAACCTCCAAAAGCAGAGAAGAAAAATCACAGCCATACAGGAAACCATCTCAATGACTTTCCCCTGCCAGCACCAAGCACTTATCTCCTGGCAGCTCCTTTGGGGGAAAACTAGCACTTTTTGCTCAAAATTGGCATATGATCACCCAGGACAAATGGGTCTTAAATATCGTATCCCAGGGCTACAGGTTCCATTTTCACACCCTGCCAAGGCCAAACGGTATGCCAGACCTGCCACGCAATCAATGGGCAGAGGCACAAAAACACGTTTCATCCCTGATGGACATGAGAGCCATTCGGCAAGTACCACAGCAAGAGCAGGGACAAGGATTTTACACAAGGCTATTCTTGGTGCCCAGAAAAGACAAAACTTGGAGACCAATACTGGACCTGTCTATCCTGAACACATTCCTGGACATTCCAAAATTCAAAATGTTAACTCTGCAGCAGCTTCTGCCCATGCTGTGCAAAAAGGCTTGACTTGTGACTTTAGACCTAAAAGAGGCATACCTGCATGTTCCAATCAAACAATCACTCAGAAGATACCTCAGATTTATAGCTGGCTCAATGCATTACCAATTCTCTGCACTGCCCTTTGACTTATCTACTGCACCCAGGATCTTTACAAAGTGCCTGGCACCAGTAATTGCTTTTTGCAGACAAAACGGAATTCAAATATATCCTTACTTGGATGACTGCCTTATTCAAGCACAGAATAAGGACACTCTACTACAGCATCTGGCATTTGTAAAAACATTACTAGCAGGCCTAGGGTACACAGTAAACGAAAAGAAATCAAAACTCGTACCCTCTCAAGAGATAATATTCCTGGGTGCAAACTTAATGCCCAGATGGCTTATCTCATGCCAGACAAACGCAGACAACTGATTACTTATTTCAAAATGTTGGCAACAGAGACCTAGTTATCTGCAAGAAAAATTCTGCAGGCTTTGGGCTTCATGGCATCCTGCATTCTGCTAATTCCATATGCAAGACTGCATATGAGGAAACTTCAATGGTATCTAAAAAGTGTTTGGACTCAATATTGCCACAGCCTGGAAACAATAATTACTCTCATTCCCTGCCTGCAACAGGAGTCTCGATGGTGGGCAAAAGCCTGTCACCACAACACGGGACAGCCATTCACCTTACCCACAGCCAGGCAGACATTGACAACAGATGCATCAGATTATGCCTGGGGGGCCCATATGGCAGGAAGATGTATTCAGAGCACATGGTTTCACAAGTCAAATGCATCTACATATCAATCAAAAAGAGATGCTAGCAGTTCAAAATGCCCTGACAGCCTTCAAGGATCTACTTCATCCAGGACAACTACTGTAAAGACAGACAATACCACAGTCATGTGGTACATAAGCAAGGGGGCACACATTCCTACCCCCTCTGCAGACTAGTCATGAACTTGTGGAACACAGCATTGACTTACCAAGTACATCTGCAAGCACAATTCCTGCCAGGAAGGATAAATACTCTGGCAGACGAATTAAGCAGAAACCTAATGGCTCCCCAAGAGTGGAAATTGGATCCACAAGTCTTCAGCATGATAACAAAGAACTGGGGATGCCCAGACATAGACCTATTTGCCTCTCCTCACAATTGCCAACTACAAAGATTCTGCACAAGGACCTATCACAAGCAAGCATGGAGAGTGGATGCTCTATCTTTCAGCTGGAAAAACCTAACAGTATATGCCTTTCCTCCTCTGCCTCTCCTCCCCAAGGTACTCCTCAAGGTCAGACAAGAGAAGCCAAAAATGATTCTGATTGCCCCAGACTGGCCCCGCCAGCACTGGCACCCAATCCTAAAGAGCTTGTCCCAATGCCCAGCTTGGACGCTACCTCATATTCCTCACTTATTGACTCAACAAGACAGTCAGATACTGCACAGCCAACTCAGGACCCTAAACCTGGCAGCATGGCGGATAATGTAGCCATTCAAGACACACCTCTTTCTAAAGCAGTTATGGATGTTATTTTGGAGGCCAGGAGGCCTAGCACCAGAAAATCTTATGCAGAAAAATGGAAGAGATTCTGTGCTTGGAACCAGGCACAAGGCATTGACACGATTGTTCCAAATATTCCTCAGATTTTGCAATACTTAACTGAGATGCTGGATAAAGGCCTTTCCTTTTCATCCATTAAAATGCATGCCTCTGCCATTTCAGCTCATTACAATACAGAACCACCTATTTTTTCCCATCCATTACTAAGGCAGTACCTCAGAGGGGCCAAAAACATAAGACCCCCAAGGAGAGCACCAGTACCTACATGGGACTTCAACTATGTCTTGGAAAAACTTACACTGCCTCCCTTTGAGCCAGCCTCTGCAGCTGATATAAAATTCTTATCCTGGAAAACAGCTCTGCTCCTAGCAATAACCTCCACTAGATGAGTCTCAGAGTTACAGGCACTCATGGTTGTGGAACCTTTTATCATTTTCCATCCTGACAGGGTTTCTCTGAGGACAAACCCTACATTTATGCCTAAGGTAGTGACCAGTGTGGCCCTTAACCAAACAATTCACTTGCCAACTTTTTACCCAAACCCACAGAATAAGGGTGAGAGACTTCTGCATTCTTTGGACATTCACAGACAGCTACGCTTCTACTTGGACAGAACCAAAGCTTTCAGAAAGACTGAACAACTTCTAGTAGCATATGCTGCAGGATCACAAGGAAAGCCTATCTCAAAGCAGACTATTTCAAAGTGGATAGGCCACTGCATTAGTTTCTGCTATTCACAGCATGGCAAATCAGTGCCTAAGGGCATTAGGCCACATTCCACCAGAGCAGCAGCCACTTCAGCAGCCTTCCTCAGAGGAGTACCAACCAAAGACATCTTAGAGGCTGCAACTTGGAGTTCAGTGCATACTTTTACAAAGCACTATCACTTACCTCTTTATTCTAAATCCAGGGCAGGCTTTGCCACTGCAGTTCTGCAGGGCCTGATAGCCTCTCCTAATCCTATTTAGCACCAGCCTCCCAACCATAGCTTTGGGATTCAACCCAATTGTAATGACTGCAACAGTGAAACACGATGAACATAGTACAGTTGTGTACCTACCATAAATGTAGATGTTCGAGTGTATTCACTGTTGCAGTCCAGGTTACCCTCCCTCCACCCCCCTTTTCCTTGCTGGGACTTATCTGTACTTCTCTATTCTATACAACCTATGTGGTGTATTTGCTTGTAGATGAAGGAAAAGTTGTTTTTTGGTTATGCATGCTTTTTGGCATTAGTGAGCCTACCATTTTAGGGGCACCTGACATCTGGGGCAAGAAAAACTAAAGAAAATGGCATCGGCTGCATCTTTTATACCCCTGGCGCACTGATGTCAGGGAGGAGGCGACAGCAACCGACGCTGGACCTAGACTTTGGAACTCAGGCTGACTGTGGGTAGCCTGCTAGCAGGATAACCCAACTGTAATGACTGCAACAGTGAATACACTCGAACATCTACATTTATGGTAGGTACACAACTGTACTTTTTCTTTCTCAGACTAGCATTAAACTGCTTCTGTTTGCTAATAAGATACAGCTGAATTTGAAGCAATTTGTCAGGAATCATATCAAACAGTTTTCTACATTACTAGGCATTAGTACCCAACCCCTCTCATACTCCTGCTGCTCCTGGAAGTATTGAAGCAAAGAGGACTTAGATGGAAGTATCATTTGTATCCACAAGGTTGGTATCTTACTTGTTATGATGGAATAGAAACATATGATTCTGCTAGTATGAATGCTCTTGCTTGGAATTCCATGACATTAGCTACTGAAAGTATCTCAATGCTATAACTTTTTGTCTGACTTAAACTAGCAGTTTGGGTTATCCTAATTGTAACCTGTTTAGATATAACAGATATGATTAGTTGCATCTATAAGACATTTATAGCTGGCAGACATAGACAATGTCCTGTGTTCCTTAATGGGAAAAGCATGGGATACAAAGTCTTCGTTTAGATCATTACTTGCTTCTTTTAAAGCTCTCCAGATGCAGGTGGTCTTTATAGTGGAGGGACTTTGCCTAAAAACGTGACTTTTTCCTTACACTTGCAATAATACCTTGTCTATGCTACTAGGATCACATTTTTGAAACAGTGAATGGCCTTTTGGAATATGTTCAGTGAGTGTCAGTTTTTAACTACATTCATCACTTGCCAAAATCTTTATCCTTATAGTCAAATTACATGTTTTTTGTTTTTTGTTTTTTTTAATGTCATAACAATCATTACCACACTTACTGAGAGACACAGCAAAACAGATAGTCCCACAGATAATTAACAGGTTAGCACTGTTAATATCAAGTACACTGCAACCTGCTCTTTGGGGTCTCAGCATAAAATGGGCCTTAAGTGGTGGCATTAGTATCTCTCTATGTTACTGTAGGAGGTTGTCTCCTGGGATATCTTGTATCCATGCAGATGATTTATTGAGTCATCATGTTGAGATATTGCCTGTATCAGAGTCCCAGAATAAACCCTTAACTTCTCAAGTGGTGTTTCACTTTCCTTTCTACTTGCTGCTTTCCCCAATCACTAAACCTGTTGCTTCTCAACACATTCAGTTTTTATGCTATTCTTTTCTTTACAAACGTTATCATATCAAGATGTCTTTGCAATTATATATATTCACATATTTTTGGAGATGCACTGTGCATATTAGTTACAACAAATTTCTTTTCTGTTTAAATATTGCACAGATCTGTTTTTTCTCCCCAGTCCATAGTTCTTTTTTAATGAATTTTGATAGCCTCTAGTTTTTGTTCTTTTTCTTGCAGCACTTGCTCAGTCACATCTTTTTCCAGACAGTGTAATGATTCTTTGTCTAGGTATTGTTTTGTTCTGATCTGTATTATTAACAATTTTATCTGTATTGTTTAGCAGTTTTTTTTTTGCTGCTAGCATTTTTCCTTTCCTCTAACTTCTTTTTTTGCATTTAATATATATCTTCTGTGTGGAAATGCTGGGTTTGTTGCATAACAGAAACAATACTTAATGTTTCTTATCCTTAACAGTTTAATATAATATGTCCTTTATGTGGCATACTCATTTTTTATGGTCTGCTGCTTCCTTATACCTTGGGAGATGCTTGGAGCATGACCTAGTCCACTGGTAGGCACATTTCAGTATTCTGAAGATGCTACACTGTCTTTTTTTTTTTTTTTTTTGCAGTCCTGGGACCAGTGTCTCTGTCAGGAGTGGGAAGTTCTTATCCTGAGTCTTATTTTTTATTTATTTTGTAATGCGTTATTTTCTATGATATATGAAATACAGTCTGTATATCAGTATTGTCTTGGTGAGATTTTCTAAAGACAGGTATTGACTAGTGCACAAGGATGAATTCAGTCCCAGCAATCTTATTTCGCTTTGCATGCTGCTTACATCTTTCCATTATGACACCTGTAAATGCTATGCCGGCATATGTGTGAGCATATTGTCTAGCTGATATTGCAAACAGGCTATTGTATGTTTCATAGCCTCCTTAGAGAATCATGTACCTCTAAGATAACTGCTATTTGAGTAATAAAAGAGAAAACGAGCATTACCAAGAATTAATGCAAAAGATGTGTATAACAGTTTGCATACTGAGAGGACAGCATATAATATTATAACTCGTAGCTGTATAAACAGTAACACTGGTGTGTAATGTGTTTAAACAAACCCTCCATCATAGACTAGAGCTGGCTGGAAACGTGGTTTATCAAAGTAAACCTAAGTCATGTTAGGCAGTAGATGGGAATATGGCCTTAAAAACACCAAAATCTTGATGTGCAGGTGTATATAGGCACCAGCACAACCTGACACAGATGTCAAGCAGAAACAAGTTGAAAATATGCAACAAAAAAGCACTAATAAACAACGGGAAGAAAAGCTTTAAAAATAAAAACTTGAATAGTAAAAAGACTTAGCACTTTCACCCTCTCAACCCACAGTATATACACATAATCAGTTAAGCAGCAGCCATTCAAAAAATCAGAATTAACATAGTTAATCAAAGCAGCCTATAACATCACACTAATCTCACAATCAGTATTTATAAAAATGTTTGTAAATTTATATATAAAATGTTAAAATATGCCCATCAGCTCAACTTGTAAAAGTTAATTCCATATAATATAAATATAAGAATGTATTAAACCAAAAACAGTAAACAACAAGTATACAAAACATTCTATTGAATTAATCAGATTAGTCTTGCTGAAAGTTTTAGTGGGCAGTTGCAATGGTGCAGCAGTTAGCATTGCCGCCTCACAGCAAGAGGTTCTCCAGTTCAATCCTTGGCTGGGGTGCCTTCTTTGCAGAGTCTGCATGTCCTCCCTGTGGTCGCGTGGGTTTCCTCCGGGTACTCTGGTTTCCTCCCACATCCCAGAGGTATACTGTAGGTGGATTGGACACTCTAAATTGGCCCTAGGTGTGAGTGTGTGCATGTGTGTGCCTTCTGTGGAAGGTTGGGCACTGGGCTGGCAACTTGACACCGTAAAACTCCACTGCCAATCATGAGCGGACAGGTGATCCGCTGTGGCGACCCCTAACCGGGAAAAGCCGAAAGAAGAAGTCTTGCTGAAAGTTTTAAATTACCAGAAAGTGAGCAATGGTCATTGATCCCTGATTTTTCCATGGCATTAAGCCTCAACTGCCAAAGCATTTCTCTACTCTCTAATAAGCTTTCAAAGTCACTCCCCTATCATTCTGTTCAATTTTTTTGATGGTTTTATACTTTCTTATATTTATAGTAGATTGTTATACCTCCCCCAATGGCCACAGTGAACATGAATTTTTCTCACCTGGGGTGGGGGGGTTCTTGGGAAGAACAGTCCAAGGCATGTGGTCCCCCCAAGAGACCAATCTGCATATCAGCGTTCTAGAGATGACAGCAGCCCTACTTGCGTTGCAGGTATTTCAAGATACTTTTCCTCAAGGGGACTATTGCATTTCAGACTGACAACATGTGTGTGGTCTGGTACATCAACAAACAAGGATGAACTTGATCTTATCCCTTCTGCAGAGAGGCCATGAGATTGTGGGAATGAGTGATCTCTTCAGACCACTTTTTAAATATGATGCACATTCCGGGAAAAAAAAGCGTGTTAGCAGACAAACTAAGCAGGAACATATTAATATCTCACGAGTGGTCTCTCAATCAGTCTGTGGAGGGAAGGATCTTCTGTCATTGGGGCCAAACTTGCTGCGACATGTTTGCCACCTCTCATAACAACAATGCACTTGCTCTTATCCCCCCTCAGAGATGCTCTAGTCCACGCTTGTCCCTCGGGTCTTCTTTATGCTTATCCCCCCTCCCCTTGTTTCCCAAATTTCTGCAGAAAGCAAGTGATCTGAAGAGCTCAGTAATCCTCATTGTCCCTTACTGGCCTCAGCAAGCATGGTTTCCCCTTTCTATAATCTCACCTCTGTTATCCTCCATGGAAACTGGAGCCAACTCCGGATCTCTTCTCTCATCCATCAGGGTACCAACATCCCAACATACAGCCATCAAACTAATTGCATGTTTTTTCCACTGCCAGTAATGGTTAGACAGCCCTGGCTGTCTTCCCTGTATGTGACATTAAGAATCTACTAAAAAAGTATACAAGAGCAAGTGGAAAGGATTCTCCCTTTGAGCTTTGAGTAATTAACTTGATCCTTTCTCTGCTCCAGTTTCTTTAATTCTTCAATTTTTAACAACTCTTTTGAAGAAGGAGGTAAGTTTCCCTACAATTAAACTTCAACTGGCAGCAATTTCTAATTTTCACACAGGGAACCGAAATTATTTACTAGCTTCATCCAAATTATGCAAGGTCTTTCCGAAAGGTATTTTTCTTCTAAGACCTCTGATAAAGGATCCCTCACCACCTTGGGATCTGACAGTTGTGCTACAAGGTCTAACTCAGAAACCTTTTGGACCTTCAGCTAAAATTGATTTAAAATTCATTTCATGGAAAACAGTCTTTTTAGTATCCACTTTTTCTGCATAGAGAATGTTTGAACGTCAGGCTCTTTCTTGATAAATACCTTACATTGTTTTTATAAAGATAGGGTTACCTTATGAGCTAACCATTCTGTTTTCCCTAAAGTGCCTTCTGAAAGTAACATTAATCAATCCATTCACTTACCAGTTTTCTTTTCCAAATGTTTTGAATAAAGGAGAGTACATGCTGCATCTCCTTGATGTATACAAACAGTTATGTTTTTATCTTCACAGAAGAAAAAAAATTAGAAAATCAGATCAACTTTTTGTCTCTTTATAACAAAAAAAAATGGGTTGTCCAGTCTCTTGAGTCACTTTAGCCACATGGATTACAGACTGTATTTATTGCATTTATTCTTAACAAGGCATGACCCTACCTAAACCTCCCAAGGCTCATTCAACCAGATCCATGGCTGCTTCATCTGCCTTTTGATCAAAAACATATATTGATGATATTTGTGCGCAGGTACATGGTCCAGTGTTCATACCTTTGTTACTCATTACAAATTAGATATTTCTAGGGAGAGAGCCACCTTTGGTTTGGTGGTATTTCAGAATATCCTTCCATCAGGGCCACCCAAGATCAATATAGCTGGGGATTCTGTCCCTTAAGCTGAGGAAAAATGAAAAAGACAACATCAGATGTAAAAGTTATGTACTCACCATAACTAGGCATCTGTGTTGTCCATTTCCATTCTTCCTCAACTTCCCTTCTATTCATCCCCCATCCATTTTTTCTGGAGAGACCTATTGGACTGTATTTGGAACCTACAGTTCGGGGTTTGAGCCCTTCCTTTCTCTGTCAGCTATACCTATCTCTATTTAACTATAGGGGTGTATAGCAACATACTTGATCTGAGGCAATGAGGATGGAATCGTGCATTATGGGTAGAGGGAGGAGCTCAAGAGTTGGAGCCAAAGTCTGCAATATGTGGCTGAGTTGGATCTGAGGATCAGATCTGAACTATTGTGTTGAGGAAGAATGAAAATGGACAACACAGATGCCTAGTTATGGTGAGTGCATAACTTTTAAATGTTTCCCATTCTTATCATTAGTAGATGAAAATACTTTGTTGACACAGTTTACTGAATTGGTGTCTTGCTATCTGTATGGATTTTGATACAGTAACTTTTATAGCTAACTTTAAAAGTACTACCTGCACCAATGTGCATTCATATCTTTTTATTGGTATTGTATTCATAGACTTACCAAAGATATTTGACTTGGTCAGTGATGAAGTACTCATCTCCAACCTCAACAGACAGGGCATGACCTGCCCATTCAAGTGGTAGCTTAAAAGCTGTCATAGGGGAAGCTCCTTTAGGATTACTATATAGAATATGATCATTAAAGTCTACTATAATTGTAGTATTGGAAAATAAAGTATAGTGCTAGAGGTTTTATCCCTGGTATACAAATAATTTGTCATGTGACCAGCTTGGTATGGCCATTGAACTGTTTATGAATTGTTTTGTTGTAAGCAGCTGTTTCAGGCATTTGCCTGACCACCTTAAGAATATTGGAAATCATTTCAGTCCCATCTTTAAGTAGTTCATGGCTTAACTTTATGATAGACCTGAAACTGATGTTATACTCCTTTGTACTGTGGCTTGACTCTATCAAGTCCTCTCTGTTTTTTGTCATTGTTGATGGATGGCTACATTGCAAGAAAATTGACTCAGTGTGTGGGAACTCAGATACTTCTTAGTCTGATTTGACCTTTCCTTGATTCTCAGGAGTTTGGCAGCAGTCAGTATATTTCTCCACCTTGGATTCTGATTTTTGTACCACTACCTTGCAAGAGGTATCCTGGCACATCCTTACTACAGTGGAATGTTCTCTACCTTTACTCAGGATTCTAACATTAAGTAAAGAATTGTTAAGTAAAGCTGAGCACTTTGCATCATACAAGACGTATTCCTGTAAGATCCTATGTAAACCTAGTTGCTTGACCAGCTCAGGCTGTAGGGACCATTTTCAAGTGAAATCTATTACCGGAGTAAAGCCACGCCCCTTGTGTCACCAGTAACCCCTCCCATCCCACCCCCTCTCCTGCCCACATTCTGCCCATTTTGTGATGTCATGATGCCATCACTTGGCAGGGAATGCCCTCTTTTCCCATTCCTGCTACCTGCTTTCGGCTGATTTACTATGCTTTTCTGTAAAAAGGCATAGTAAGTCAGCTGATTTACAAACTCCGATAGTCTGTTTCCTTTTTGAAACGGAATACGGGAGTTTGTAAAGTGTTTTCCGGACTACTGGAGAATCAGTTTGATTTCCGGATAGTCCGGAAAAAAAACAGAGGGGTGGCAACCCTAGCATCTTTCCACTTGGGAGCTAATCTTAATGTATATTGGTAGATATCTTTACTGCTCAGAAAATCCACATTTTTCTATAGTTCTTATGCTCAGATTTATTACTGTCACAGTTGCCTTTTATATAAGAGAAATAACTTTCTGAAGCAGTTTCCTGGTTAGGTTCAGGATTCTCCAGATTTCCCATACTTCCAAGATATGCCAGATTTCTTTTAGTTAAATCATTCAAGCTATCAGTGTGGTTGACTTACTTAATATCAAAAGAAGAACAACATACCCTGAGGATTTTGCAGCTGTACATTATTGGGTGCACTTATCATGCGTATGAGTTTTCTTAAACATGTATAAATAATACTGCAGTTTCCTTTATTTCAGTGTGCTGTATTGTGCAAGCAGATGGTGTACTTCTAGTGTTTTTCCCTTTCCCCCTCTGTAGAGTGACCAAGGTGTTGTTATATATAAGTTAGGGGCATGTGGGCCTGAGTCCTTGAAATGGGGGGGGGTGTTTGCTGGCTTATAAGAAATAAGTTTAGATAAGCTGAGTTTCAATTAGTTGAAGTTTAGATAAAATGTCATTATGTACTACATCCATCTCAGAAATAAAACTGTGATCAAGTTTGTGATCATAGCCCAGTTTTTCTGTTTTTCGAGAATGGATGTCCAGAAATCACCTTGAGGGTGAATGAAACTCAAAATGTGAATCTTACCATTCATTTTGATAACTATAACAACTTGGTTGTGATCAGTGAGATCCAATTTTATTTATTTATTTATTTATTGTAGCACATGCAGCTTTAGCTGCTTCATGTACTGCCAGTTCCGGAGAGAGAGTGTGAGAGTGAAGAAGTGTTGGGAAATCTAGCTGTTTTATGGCTTTTAAAGCTCCAACACTCTTAGTACTATCAACAGTATCTTTGTCGTAAATGTAGCTTTGTCCAATGTACTACATGTCAGAGAACAAAAATAGAAACTAAGAAAAACTGTATCATGCTTAGCACTGCCTCAAAGACAGAGTGGCTGGCAGTGAAGTGTAACTTTGATGCAGTAACAGCTTTAAAAATTGTACTACACTTTGTACTCCCCCACATAAAAAAGAACTCTGTCAGCCTAACACGTTTTCCAGCTTTTAAATCTGTTTTAGCTTCTTACCTCTGTTCTGTGGTGGCTCAGAAGAAGACTAGAATTTCATAGAGATAAAAGATGCTTAATATAACATGTTACACATCATTCTTTCATCAGGAATATGCTTAACAAAGTTGTCTTTTATCCTGAAATTTTAGCATAATTCTGGAACTCCACACACTCTTAAGTATATTATGATAATATGAATGATCTTTAAGCATTAAGCCCTTAACAGCCATTTTAGCCTCTTCTTCCAGCTGTAATGTGGTACTTGATATACATATGGCCCTGGACTTTCCCAGTACTGTGGTATAAAGAGATAAAGCCATGACTACAACACAGACACCTGAGTTCAATTATAGTAGACATTAGTACTGAGGCAGTCATTGCAGAAGATAGGCTTACATGTTATTTGTCCTGATTTGGACATTGGGGTGGCACACCTGTGTACTTTAGACTTATAAACATGAACTAGAGAATTATTTATTCTGGAGATTCTGATCTGGATTTTTAGAATTAGACTCATCATGCTTACATTCATCATCAAAGTTTAGACATTTCCTACTCTGAGAAGATGGCATTTTTAACTTAAAAGGCATAGTCATTTCTCACTTTGATAATGTGAAACATTTAACTGAATAGTCAAATCCTGCCTTGTACTCAGTTCTTTGAATTGACTCAGATCTTTTGATTAAATGCCTTCTATGTCTTCTTCATATTTGTGAATATTGACCCTAGACTTTTCCAGTATTGTTGAGTAGAGAGGAACAGCACTGACTGCAACATACTCATCCTCAGGTCAGTTAAAGGCTTGGGTGCTGGAAGACTGAGGCAGAGAATGGTGGGTGTAACTAAGACTAGATGGGGTGCTTATAAATACCTGACCTGTAGTAGGTATGGGTCTGCAACAGAGTCACAGAGTTTTTATTTTGTAAATAAGAAAAAGACATATATCCACCTGAGCGCTTTCATTTGTAACTGATTTTGTTGTATGTGCTACAGTATATTAATTTGTGCATCTTTTTTACATTGGTACAACTAAGAAAAAATGAAGCATAAGATTTATAAACAGATATACATTATAAAAAAATTAAATCAGGTGCACTTTATAAACGTAGGGTACTTTGCTTGCTCAATCACATTAACAAGAGCAGTGGTAGCAGAGACTTAATATCACAACACCAAGAATGCCATTGGCAGACATTGTTTGATGCCTGTACCCCACATGTTTAAACTTTACTGTTAATTTTAAGAGTCACTTGAAGAAAACAATTTGTTTATGAACAGTGAAAAAATAAAAGTTTTCTTTTTATTTTTTTTTATACTTCTGCTTATAAAACCGCTATACAATATTTTTCAAAAATGATCAGTTTGATAATGAGCATTCATTTTTTGGTTGCGTTTGAATGTCATATGACTTTTTAAATTATTTAAGCAGCATCAATCAAGTATGTTGTTCGCCTAAAGAACTGTCTGTACTTTTATGTATAAGTGAGGCAAAAGTCCTAACAAATAAACGTGCGTTTTATTGATGTTCATCGTGCATACAGCTGCAGTCATAACAGATGGGTTATCCTGCCATCAGGCGGGTCCTCGGTCGGCCAAATTCCAAAGTCTAGGTCCGGTGTCGGTTGTCGTCGCTTCCTCCCTGACGTCAGAGCGGCAGGGGTATAAAAGAGGCAGCCAATGCCATTTTCTTCCGTCTTTCTTGCCGCACGGTGCCCGAAGCAGAAGCAGTTCGCAAGTGCCGGTCGGCCAGCTCCTGAGATTTACGAAAGTATTTCAGCCGAAGTCTTCTTGAAAGCTAAGTACCCTATTGGGGAAACTTTTCTTGCCTCAGAGCGATGTCAGACAAAGTTAATAATTGCATTTCATGTGGGAAGCAAATACTGCATAAGGATTTCCACTCTTACTGTATACCTTGCTTAGGCCCAGACCACGACGTCTCGGCCTGCCGTTTTTGTGCTAGATTCAACAAACACACTATTAAGCATCGGGCGGAGTTCGCCCTTCACTTTTTTGGCAAAAAATTTAATTATATTATGTCGTCGGATACTCTGACTCCAGTTTTGAGCAAAAAATGCAAAGATAAGGACCGACATATGAGGTCCGCACCACCTACTGATACTATGCTAAGGCCGACTACCGGTTCTCCAGTACTCAGTGAGGCACCTACGCAGCCCCTGAGTACCGATGACAATGCATTACCGGTGTCTTCAGTACCCGAGGTCGCAGGCTCCTCTGCCCCCATTCCTACTACAGATACCGACGCCACTCCTGGCGGGGAAACTCAGAATTTAGACAGGCCTGCCATTTCTCAAGGGGTCTTCAGGTCTTCCTCCTTCTCTATTAAAGCCTTCACTAAATCTAAAACAGCCATGAAAACCAAAAAACAGGTTCCTCAGACACCCTCTCAAGGCACCATGCCTAAAAAACAGATGCTTAAAATGGCTGAGGATTTGATTACTCTTATCAGGGGTTCACAACCCCCCTCTGACAAAAGGCCTAGATTAGAGGAAGACTACCCTTCCTCAGATCAAGCTTCTATTACCTCAGAACTATCTGAGGAACAGGATTGTGCCTATTCTCCATTCGAAGACTCTGATGCAGAGGAGTCTATTCCCTCGGTCTCCCCCCCTGAGGACTTCTCTTTTGGGGAAACCCTGCATACATTGAGGGAACACTTTCACTGGGAAGGCCAAGATTACTCAGATTCCAAGAAAAGGCTCAGGGAATTTCTTCTGCTCCCCCAGCATAGGCCTCTGGCTATCCCTCCTGTTTTAGATATATTGGATGATGTGTACACAGAAGCCAGCCTTAATCCTGATTCTTTGCCTCCAGCTCCTGTTAAACCAGACAGGTATTACCGGGTTCCTGATTCTCACCAGTTCCTATATAAAAGCCATACTGCTGACCCAGAAACTATTTCACAGGGTCCCAAGGGAATTAAGGCCTCTACTGCTAAAAAAAACATTACCTTCAGAGAGAGATTCCAGATCTTTAGAAAGGTGGGGGAAAAAGGTGTACACCTCGGCCACTTTAACCATGAGGGCATTAAACTGTCAGTTCCATATATTAAAGTATCAACAGTTTTTGATATCTCAGCTGAAAAACAAGATGACACAACCAATACAACCAGATTTAAAAGAGTTGCAGGATTTGTTGCATGGTGCAGAGCAAGTGGGTAAACATACCTTGCAGTGTGGTTTTGATGCTTTAGAGGCCTCATGTAGAGCTGCTGTTACGGGGTCTGTTATACGTAGGCATGCTTGGCTCAAACAGCAAACCTTACGAGATCATGTCAAAGCTAAATTATTAGATGCACCTCTTCAAAAAGATGTATTGTTTGGTGTTAAAGCAGAGGAGGTGTTAAAGAAAATGGAGGAAAAAGCGAAATCAATGCAAACAGTGAATGATTTCCTGCAGGTACAGCCTCTACGTTTCAGCAGAAACTGGCCTTCAAAAAATTGGTCCTTTCCAGCCACGGACAGACCTCAAAGGGGCAGATACAGGCGTCCAAGGGGTAGAGGGCAACCTCAAGGATCTTTCAGAGCCAGACAATGGCAAGCATCAACCCCAAGAGGTGGAGAAGATAGATCACAGTCTTTTAGAAAACAGACACAATGACTTCCCCCTACACCTGCCAAGCAAAGCTTTAATGGCAGCACCTTTGGGCAGAAAACTGACATTATTCTCAAAAAAATTGGCATATTGTTACAAAAGACAAATGGATTCTGGACATTATAGACAGAGGCTATAGGTTCCACTTTCACACCCTTCCAAAAATGAGAGGCATGCCAAACCTGCCACAAAATCAAAGGGCAGAGGCACAAAAACAAATTTCAGCTCTCATGATGAAAGCAATTCAAGAGGTACCTGCAAAAGAACAAGGTCAAGGGTTTTATTCCAGACTATTCCTGGTACCAAGGAAAGACAAATATTAGAGACCTATCTTAGACCTATCCATCCTAAACACATATCTACAGGTGCCAAAATTCAAGATGCTCACATTACAGCAGCTTCTTCCCATGCTGGGCAAGGAGTCTTGGCTGGTAACATTGGACCTCAAGGAGGCATACCTGCATGTCCCTATCAGACAAGATTGCAGAAGATACCTCAGATTTCTTGCAGGTTCAACCCATTACCAATTCTCTGCATTGCCCTTTGGCTTATCTACTGCACCCAGAGTGTTTACGAAATGCCTGGCATCAGTAATCGCCTTCTGCAGACTACAAGGGATACAAATCTACCCATATCTGGACGACTGCCTGATCCAAGCGGACAGCAAGGACATACTACTGCAGCACCTGGCATTTGTAATAAAACTGTTGAACACAGTCAACAAAAAGAAATCAAAACTAATACCCTCTCAACAAATAATTTTCCTGGGTGCCAGCTTGGATACAACCACCCAGATGGCCTACCTCACGCCAGACAAGCAAGGGCAACTGTCTCAATACTTCAGAAAAATGGCAACTTACACCAGGCTAACTGCAAGGAAAGTCCTGCAGGCTCTGGGATTCATGGCATCTTGCATCCTACTAATCCCATGTGCAAAGCTGCATATGAGGAAACTTCAATGGTACCTAAAAAACTTATGGTCTCAACACAGCCACAGCTTGGAAGCAATTATCCCACTCATTCCATGCCTTCAAAAGGAATTTATGTGGTGGGCTCAAGCTTGCCAAAGAAACACAGGTCTTCCTTTCTGTGTACCTCAAGCAACTCAAATCATCACAACAGATGCCTCAGACTACGCCTGGGGAGCACACATGACAGATCAGTGCATTCAGGGAAAATGGGCACGAAAAGAGAAGCACCTTCACATCAACCAAAAGGAAATGCTAGCCGTGCAAAAGGCTATTATGACCTTCAAAGACCTACTGCATCCAGGCCAGCTATTGATAAGGACAGACAACACCACAGTGATGTGGTACATAAACAAACAGGGGGGAACTCATTCATACCCCCTGTGCAGGCAAGCCATGACCCTATGGAACACAGCACTGGAATTGCAAATTCAACTACAGGCACAATTCCTGCCAGGGAAGGAAAACACACTGGCAGACAACCTAAGCAGAAATATGACAGATCCACACAAATGGAAGTTGCATCCTCAAGTTTTCACAAAGATAACTGGCATGGGGGCAGCCAGACATAGATCTCTTTGCTACCCACAGAAATTGCCAGTTGAAAAAATTTTGTTCAAGGACCTATCATCCACAGGCCTAGAAAGTGAACGCACTTTCCTTCAATTGGGCAACATTGACAGTCTATGCCTTCCCGCCTCTTCCTCTGCTGCCCAAAGTTCTATTAAAAGCCAGAGCAGAGAGGACGAAAATGATTCTCATTGCTCCAGACTGGCCAAGACAACACTGGTATCCGCTCCTGAAGAGCCTGACACATTCCCCACCATGGATCATACCTCTAGTCCCTCTTCTGTTGTCCCAGCACAACTACAAAACCCTTCACAGCCATCTCAAAACTCTAAATCTAGCTGCATGGAGAATTCCTTGATTTCCCAACAGTTTCTCCTCTCCAAGGAGGTGCAGGATGTCATCTTGGAGGCCAGAAGACCTTCTACTAGAAAAGCCTACTCCACAAAATGGAAACGATTTTCTGCCTGGAATCAAAAGAATGGACAGAATCCTTGGGTAATAAATATACCTCAAATTTTACAGTACCTAGCTGAGATGTTAAACAATGGACTTTCCTTCTCCTCCATCAAGATCCACGCTTCAGCCATTTCTGCACAATACAACACAGATCCTCCTTTATTCTCTCATCCTCTCTTAAGGCAGTTCCTCAGAGGGGCAAAGAATATAAAACCCCCAAGGAAACTACCAGTCCCTGCTTGGGACCTCAAATTCGTATTGGAAAAGCTGACACTTCCTCCCTTCGAGCCAGCTTCTTCATCAGAGTTACAGTACTTGTCATGGAAAACAGCCTTTCTTCTGGCTATCACCTCAGCTCGCAGGTTTTCGGAGCTACAGGCCCTCATGGCTGTGCAACCATTCATCATTTTCCATCAGGATAGAGTTTCCTTACGAACCAACCCTACCTTTATGCCAAAGGTAGTATCCAGTGTAGCTTTGAATCAGACTATCCACTTACCTACCTTTTATCCTAATCCACAAAACAAAGGGGAAAGACTACTACATTCCTTGGACATTCACAGACATCTTCGTTATTATTTGGACAGGACAAAGCCATTCAGGAAATCTGAGCAACTCTTTGTGTCCTATGCTGCAGGTGCTCAAGGAAAGGCTATTTCCAAACAGACAATTTCAAAATGGATAGCCCACTGCATACGCTTTTGTTACTCATTTCATGGAAAAACTGTGCCTGCATGCATCAGATCCCACTCCACCAGAGCCACAGCTACCTCTGCAGCCTTCCTCAGGGGGGTCCCTACCAAGGATATTTTGGAAGCAGCCACCTGGAGTTCAGTGCACACTTTCTCCAAGCACTATCACCTCCCACTATACTCTAACTCTAGAGCGGGCTTTGCCACAGCAGTCCTGCAGGGCATCCTAGCCCCTCCTAGTTCCACTTAGTGCCTACCACCCTTACTTAGCTTTGGGATTCTTCCCATCTGTTATGACTGCAGCTGTATGCACGATGAACATAGTACAGTTTTGTACCTACCATAAATGTAGATGTTCGAGTGCTCATATAGCTGCAGTCCAGGTTTCCCTCCCTCCAACCCCTCTTAGGACAGGCCTTATGACAAACCCTTTACATATAACCTTTTGGGGTATTCTTTTATGGTGTATTTGCTTGCAACTACTGTTTTTGATTTATCAACATTGCATTTTTGCATAAAATTATGTTTGCCTTCCTTCTGGGGGCACCTGACATCGGGGGCAAGAAAAACTGAAGAAAATGGTGTCGGCTGCCTCTTTTATACCCCTGCCGCCGCGACGACAACTGACGCCGGACCTAGACTTTGGAATTCGGCCGACCGAGGATCCGCCTGATGGCAGGATAACCCATCTGTTATGACTGCAGCTGTATGAGCACTCGAACATCTACATTTATGGTAGGTACAAAACTGTACTTTCTTCATATTATATCCAGTGTTCCTCCTTTGTTTTCCATGGCTTTATACAACTCATTTGTTTGACACTATAAAGCCTGCTGTTCTTTGTATGAATCTTTTCACCGCTGCTTATTAAACATCGAACAAATATATCAACACTCTTTTGAAAGTAGCCCATAAATTCCTTATTTGCCCTGATGCCATATCTTTAACCAGAGAACGTTATTTTCAAAAACATGTTTTAAATGTAAGAATAGCACATTCTGCTTTAGAATGAGAGGACTGTCTGCTTCTCATACTACACAATAGCGACAAACTGCAGTATGCAACATTGTGGTATGACAGAGTCACAATTAATCTCAAGTATGCTTATATGAGAAAGAATATTCGTGGATCACCATAAGTCACCTGTTCTGCAAGCAGTTTTAACTCTGCCAATAGGCATGTATAACCGTTCTGTTGTCCCAGCCCTACAGGCAGTTAATAAAATACTGATTTAATAACACATTTGCTTATTACTGCACACATGCTGGGCCAGTTAAAATCTCTGCCAGTTATCAAGGAATCTCCTAGAATGTTGCCTACAGTATAACCACACAGGTAAAAAATGCACTCTCCAAAGCTAAGAATACAGCATCCATGGGACCAGATGATATCCCGGGCTGTGTACTACATGAACTACAATATGAACTGGCACCTCACCTAAGTGTCATGTTTAATCATAGCCTCACCTCAGGTTTCGTGCCCACTGAGTGGCGCACAGCTACAGTTATCCCACTCCACAAGGGGGGATCCACCTTGGATCCCAGTAACTACCGTCCCATCAGTCTGACAAGCCTTATCTGCAAGGCCATGGGGCATATTATCATGGAACTTATAAACAAAGACATTGGCAACCTTCAAACACTGGACCCCACCCAGTTTGGGTTCGTGAAGGGCCGATCTTGTCTCCTGAACTTGATTGACTTCTTCGAATCAGTCTCCAGAGCCATGGACAAGGGTAAGGTGGTTCACACAGCCTATCTAGACCTTGCCAAGGCCTTTGACACTATCCCCCACTCTGGAATCATAGATAAACTTAGTAAGCTGGGTATTAATCCCTATGTCACCCAATGGGTTGCTAACTGGCTTACTGATAGAACCCACACTGTAAAAGTAGCCGACTCCAAATCCAGCTTCAGACAAGTGACAAGTGGAGTATCTCAGGGTTCAGTCCTGGGACCGCTCTTGTTTGGCATCTACTTCTCTGAAGTACAGGCCAACACTAAGGGACTCTGGATAACAATGTTTGCAGATGACTGCAAACTGGGAGCCATTATTGAATCCCCAAATGATGTGGATACTTACAAAAGTGCCTTACAGAAACAGATGCTTGGTGCCAGAGCCATGGGCTCAAGCTCAATGCCAAGAAATGTATAGTTATCCCCTTTGGGAAAAAACATGTATCCGTGAATTACCATATAGGTGGCAGTACACTAAACACCGAAAGTTTGATAAGAGACTTAGGAACACAGGTGGACAGTGGTCTCACCTTCGATAACCACATCTCCACAACAGTAAGGAAATCCTTCTATGTGGCACACCTCATCACTAAGGGCTTTACATCCAGAAAAAAGGAGGTCATTGTCCCACTGTACTCATCCCTCATTAGACCCATTATAGAATACAATGCCCTGTTTGGTATGTACCTCTCAAGACATCTGCAACAACTGGAAAGGCCACAGAAATACCTCACTAAAAGAATCACAGGCCTAAAGCAGATGCCCTACGCTGACCGCCTTAAAAAACTCCAGCTATACTCTGTCACATATCGTCTACTCAGAGGCGATCTTTGCTTAACATACAAGGCCATGTCAAACCCAGAGCTGTTGGACATGCTACACTTAAAGAAATCCCAATCCCTCAGAGCCACACGCTCCAGGGATCTAAACCTTGTCATCACAATAAATAAAACATGCTGGAGGGATAGGTTCCTGACCCAGAGACTCCCCAGACTCTGGAATAGATTGCCCATACATGTCAAGCAGAGTGCCTCTTTGGTCCTCTTCAAAAGGAACCTTGACGATTGGATGGGAGAAAGGAAATTCACCCCAGGGGTCACGTCAGTTGCCCTGCTAGACAGGGGTCCAGGGAAGTAAATAGTGTGGGAAGAAATAGCCAGGGAATTGTTATGGCTAGGCTTGTATAGGCCCTAGGGCTGATAGCCTAGTACCAACCTATGAACCTTACAGTTTAACTTGAATTTGTATGATTGGAAGTTGAAAAATACTAAGAGTCAAAAACTTGCTAGGGATTTTAAAGACTTTAAAATGGGCTATCTCTTTGATTGGCCAAATGATAGAAAAAGGACTGAGGGGAATCAAACTGCACTTAATGTTAAGAATAACCATCCCACTTGGCTAGCAGTTTCTGATCAAAGTGTAAAGGATTCATTTAATACTAAAGAAGGTACTATGGATGTTATAGAAACAAGTTCTTTGAAAGTTAGAGACATCACCTGTCTTAGGAACTAGCAGTAATAAAAACTAGAGATTTTCCCATAATACTGAAGAGAATTTAGAAAAGACGGGATAAATTTGAATTGCATCAAGTAAATCCTTTGTCTCTGCTGGATATAGGTGGACGACCAAAAGAAGGGGCGTCACATGCACCTATTTTCCAGAATTTACAAATTTTTATAAAGCAGGATCAATCACAAGCCCCCAGCTCGATAAGCAGAGAAAGAAAAAACAGGAAAGTGATTTCCTAGTTGAACGGAAAGGAGATGTTTCATTGGTGATTAATATATCAGATTGTGTCTTAACAAATGAACAGGTTGCAGTCTGAGAAAGGGGTTTGTCTTTTATACCCTCATTTCAGTCAAGGCTGAGTGAGTTTACCATTAATATTAAATTCTTTGGGAAGAATGTCACCTTGAGAAATTTATTTGGGAATAAAGATGCAAACACCATTGAAGGTTATAGGAAACCAAGCACTTACCTTTGCTTCACCCAGCAGTAGAAGTGTTTACATGTTTATGTGAAATGAAGTGGCTAACCTTAGGCAAGTTGGCAATAAGAAACATTTTGACAATTTAAGCTTTAAAGAGAGTATGGTTCTACATGAATTAATGAGAAGGGATGAAATCATAATTAAACCAGCGGATAAAGCGGGAGCGACAGTAATAATGAATTCTGACAAATACTATAGGAAGATTGAAGAACTGCTAAATGACCATAAAACCTTTCTGAGGATGTCCAAGCAAGGTGTTAATAGGATTATACCTAAGGTACACTACACCGTTTTTGATATGCTTATGACCAGATGTATTACCAAAGAATTGTTTGACTTCTTTGAAGTTACTCATCCTCAAATGCCTTCACTAAATGGTTTGTCTAAGGTACATAAGGACAAAGTGGATCCAGCAATGCACCCGATTGTGTCAGGAAGAGGGTGGATTACAGAACCTTTGTCGATTTACTTGGAAGAAGAACTGAACAAATTGTTGCCAGAAGCGAACACAGTATTGAAAGATACTGCCCATTTTCTAGAGTGTTTATATCAGACAATGAGTACATGTGAAGATTTCTCAGATCTTCTATCGGCTACCTTGGACGTACGGAGTCTGTTTGTTTACAGTTATAACTAATGACTATGGTATTGAAGCCATTAAGAAATTCATAAGGTCAAAAAATGTGAGCACTCAGCTTATTTGCAGACTTTTGGAATTGGTTCTTGATAATAATGTGTTTGTTTATGGCCACAATTACTACTGGCAAAGATAGGGAGTAGCTATGGGCACGCCATGTGCCAAAAGCTACTCCAATCTTGTCTTAGCCCAATGGGAATTTGATTATAACCTGAACATCTCCAATCCATGAAGAATTAATCTAGTTTTTTATGGACAATTTGTGGACAATATTTTTCTTGTATGGGAAAGTGGTAAGAAGGCCTTATTGGAATTTGTGGCCTACTTGACTACTACTACCTTTTTTTTGGACTTTGATCTATGCATGTCAAATGCAGAAATAGAATATCTTTTGATGTTAAGTTGCATCTGGACCATAAGATGGGCTTAGACACTACCTTGTTTTGTTGGAAGAATCAGCTGCTACATAAAAGTAGTATGCATCCAAGGCATATTTGTTCTAATATTGTGGAGAATCAAGTCCTTCAAGTGTCAAGATTATATACTCAAGATAGTGCTTTTCTGCTTGAACCAAAGAAACTGATCGATAATTTTGTAGAAAGAGAATATAACAGAAAGGATGTTCAAATAGATCCCAGAAGTGCTATGGAGTTAAAAGAAAAAAAGGGACACCCCTATTATTCGAAAAAACGAGCTGGAGATACAACCAGGAATAGACAATTGTCCAAGAATGAATGCCTTGGATGTGTCTTAACTTAGAGGACAGATTGTGCGATAATATGTGATGTTCTCAGGAAATATTGGACCATTCTTACAGTTGATGACAGTATTAAAAGAACTGTAGAAGTCCCTAGATTCGTTTTTAAGAATAGAAAAAAACTTGAAAAGAATTTTATGTCTTAAAGATGGTGTACCTCTATGAACATTTCTAATCAGTTCAAGCATCCACTTACAGGAAAGGTTTATTATTTTAGGGGATATGTGGATTGTAATAGTACTAATCTAGTACACGTGACAACTTGTGACCTATGCCCTGCCTTTTACATTGGTAAAACTAACAGGTTGCTCAAAGAAAGAATTCTTGCCTTTGTGATATAGAAAATTCTGTGCAAACAAATGCTTTATTATATCACGTTAAGGATAACAAAAAACATGTCTTTAAATTCATGGCTCTTGAACAAGTACCTGAAGATGAGAGGTGGGGATTTGCACAATAAAAGTGAGGTAGCGGAGGTGAAATGGATCACGGACCTAAGAGTGGATCGTCCTCCGGGATTAAATGGGGTGGTTCCTTTGAAACCTGTTTTACAAGGGTGAAGTCCCTTTAAACTGGTCTAATTGGTTGAGATAGGAGGCTTGGCCAAGTTCTATTGATGATTGGATAAATTGTTTTTTAATTTGGTTGGAAGAGAAAGAAGGAGTTGGCTTCGTTTCTGTGTAAGGATTGGCTAACAGCTACGTTATAGAGTGAAATGTTTGGTTCAGTGAACAGGATCTGAAGAAGGCTATGGCTGAAAGCGCATATCCCATTTTGTTTGATTCGTTTGGTTTCTTGGAGGAAAATCAGTTCTGACGACATTGACTATGTTTTTTATTGTTGTCTCATGGTTTGAATTATTTTCATTAAAGGAAGTTCTTAGGCTGTGGTGGTCCGTCTGCATTTTATCGAATAACAAATAAATGTGTGTTTTATTGCTCTTCATATTTATATCCAGTGTTTCTCTTTTATTTTCAGTGGCTTTATAGAACTCATTTGTTTGACACTGTAAAGCCTTCTGTTTTCTGTATGAATCTTTCCGCCACTGCCTATTAAACATAGAATAAATATATCAACAGTCTTTTGAAAGTAGCCGTAAATTCCTTATTTCTTCTGCTGCCATATCTTTAACGAGAGAGCATTATCTTCAGAAACATGTAAATGTAAGAAGAGCACATTCTGCTTTAGAATGAGAGGACTGATTGCTTCTCATACTACACAATAGCGACAGACTGCAGTATGAAACATTGTGGTATGACAGAGTCACAATTAATCTCAAATATGCTTATATGAGAAAGAATATTCATGGATCACCATAAGACACCAGTTCTACAAGCAGTTTTAACTCTGCCAATAGGTATGTATAACTGTTATGTTGTCCCAGCACTACAGGCAGTTAATGAAAGACTGATGGAATAACACATTTGCTTATTACTGCACACATGCAGGGCCAGTTAAAATCTCTGCCAGTTATGAAGAACTCTCCTAGAATGTTGCTTAGACACCACTTAAATATAGGAAAGAAATGTTCATCATTATGATTAGGGATAAAATTGTTAAACATGGCTCTCATGTTGGATTTTATTACGCTGAATAAGCCGTCTATCTGGAGGCTCCCTGTCTTGCTTACTAAAATCTAGTGTAAAGCTATTTAGCTACAGTGATCAGCCAGCTTTTTGGACTACAGGTACAGGCATTTCCTTCCCAATATCCTTATACAGCTTTCTTATGCTTCATAGCTTCTGCTATAATCAGTTTAACCTCTTGTTCTTGGAAAATACTAAATTAACTTGCCATCTCTTACTTAATTTCAGGGAAACACTTCCATTTGTTGGAAGTGGGTAAGGAAATGCCCATGTGAAAGAAAACATGTGGCATGCACTGTAAACATATACAAACAAAAGCAGGAAGGACAGGTGCCAGGTAGTCACCTATAACCTCCGAGAAAGTACCTGAGGACATTGAAGAAGGGCCCAGCAGCATGGCGACTAGCAAAAAATCAGGTCATCCAAATAAGAAAAAAACAAAAGGATAGCAATAGAAGGACAATGCCCACACAAGAATGCAGAATAGAAGAGACGAAATATGGTGCTGGAAGAAGTCGTCTTCAACAGAATCCTGAATGTTACATTAAGCATTTCATATTCTTGAATACACTGAACAGGAAACATTTGACAATGGTATGGGGCTTGTCTTTTCACCATACCGTAGTTTCCCAAGTTCCCCTTGGAAATGTTGCTAGACTGTTCACCACTGATTTGTAGTAATATGTCAATATGTCTCTCTCTCTCATCTCTCTCTCTCTCTCTGTATATATAATTTATATATATATATATATATATATATATATATATATATATATATATATATATATATATATGATTTAATCAATCAAGCCCTGCCATTCTAGCTATGAACCAATTAATGATCCATTCAGCTCATTCATTCCCAGAGTGAGTACTAAGCTTGCAGGGGTTGAAAACATCTACTGGATGTTGAGACACTGGAGGCTTTGAATGAAACCCTAGCCTGTTCTTTGTGTGTCCAAGGATTTGGTATGTAATCAGCCCTAGTGCTGTATGCCCATATCTGTGTGTGTGTGTGTGTGTGTGTGTGTGTGTGTGTGTGTGTGTGTGTGTGTGTGTGTGTGTGTGTGCATGCTGTAATCAGTTGCTGTTTCCCTCCCTTTTGTGTGCAGCACCCTGCATGTAAGCCTCAGTCTCCCCTGAGACTTCAGCCATAGACATCCTGCAATATGCAACATCCTGCATGACTGTTACAGTAGCCTTAGCTATATGGGCTATATCCTAACAGCCAGATAGCTTCCAGAGCTTCAGGCCACCTTGCAGGAGCACACGCTGTAGGGCAACTCCAGCTAAACTGATTAAAAGAAGTTTGAGCATGAAGCTTTTCAGAGCTTTACTGCTGTCGAAGAGTATGCTCCTCTGACGCTTTTGAGGATTGACAGTCGGTTTCTGTTGTTCTTTTGTCGGGCAGGTAATTTACCTTTGGGGAATATAACTTCCATTTTCCTATTTGTGTTGTTGTTTTGTCATTTTCCTCTTCAGGGAAGTTATTTTAAAGTTAGGAGTGTTGAGTTTTAATGGACTGTCATGAGACATTCTTTTAAATGGATCACTCAATTTTCCTGTCAGTTTGAAAGTGGTGTAAAGTCACTGAATTTTTTTTTTTTTTGTGGAGAAATTGTGTTTATTTTACCTTTGTGGGCTGGCATAGTGATATAGTCCTTTTTGCTGTGTTTTTCTGTCAAAAAAGTAAGTTTTGTAGACTGGTAGCATTTACCAGCATTTGCTTCTTGTCTTCCCTGGAAAGAGACACCATTTTTGACATGACCACGGAACCTGTTCCACTGTTGGACTTTCTTCCAGAAGTATCCTTTACCACCACAGCAGACTAACAGTTTCCCTCAGCCACAGGTGGTTGACTCAGCTGTGGCCATTTATTGTACCTCAGACCACTCATCTTTTACTCCAGATCCTCTGGTGAAGCACCTACAGCCAATGTGGACTGGGAGTTAGCCACATTGTCTGCAGTTGCTGGGGTCCCCTCCATGGGCAAGGGAGAGCCACTCTTGTCAGTCCTGGGAGAAGAAACAAGAATAGTTTCCCTGTTGTGTTAGAATGCTGTACCTATCCCTGGAGAAGTTGTTGCTGCCACCATTAGTAGCACAATTGGCCCCACTTTTCCTATCAAAAAGAATGAGAAAACCAAGCATGTATTTACGGCTCCTCCTCAAATTTCTTTGGCTAGGAGTAGTTTACTGGGTCTTTCTTAGGGTTTAACTCAGCCTATTGATTCTTCTTGTAAAGTAGCTTCTGTTAAAAGAAAGAGGGATACCTGTTTTCCTGAAGTGATTCAAGATTCTGAATCTGAACATGAAGATGCAGGGATGGATGCAGTTTTTTTTTTTGATTTTTGAGTCAGACTCAGTGGAGAGCTCAGTTTCTCTTTCTCCGAGACTATTGCTAGAATGTATCACTGTTTTCAGTGAGAGAACACTGAGGTTTCCCATTCCCTCAGAAAATACTAAGAGTTCTTACAGAAGGATTTCCCAGGTTCTATACCCATTCTTCCTGATGTTCTTCGTGTTTCACTGGTGCAGTCATCACATTTGGGTTATCACTGCCAGGGTAGCCCTTGGCCGGCCCGAATACCAGAGACTTAGTATTTCTGCTTCGGTTGCTGTCACTTGAGGACTGATGTCAGGTCATAAGTGGTATAAAGTAAGGCAGCCAACGCCATTACATCAGTCTTTCTTGCCGTGGAGCCCAAAGCAGAAGCAGTTCACATGAGTGCCGGTCAGCCGCTACCTGAGTTTTCATTTCCGAATTGAAGTTGAAGTCTTCTAAAGCTAAGTACCCCATTTGGGATCCTTTTTTCTTGCACTAACCAATGTCAAAAAAAGTTAATAATTGTCTAGCCTGTGGAAAGCAAATATCACACCGAGACTTCCTCTCTTACTGCGTCACTTGCCTAGGCCCAGACCATGATGTCTCCCATTGTCTCTTCTGTGCTTTGTTTAACACCAGAACTATCAGTCGTCAGGCCCTTATTGTAGCCAGATTTTTGTTTACAGTCCTTGAATTCTGATATGGCTTTGATAAGCCATCCGACAGCAGATCTTCCAAAAAAACATAAAGATAAAGATAAAGACAAAGACAGACTGCACAGGTTCAAGCCTTCCAATGAAGCTTCCGTTAAGCTAGTCATCAGTCCTCCGGTACACAGTGAGGTGCTTTCGCAGCCCCTGATGCCTGCTTCAGTTGATTCGCAGGCCACTACCGAGACCCTTTCGGGGACCGGTATACCGCAAAACTCTTCTTCGTCTAAGGATCCTGCAGTTGTCTCTACCTTGAATGGGTCTGGAGCCGCTGAGCAGGCACTGGCTTCCGAGGAAGTCCTTTGCACCTCCAAATCTCAACGCAAACCGATGTCTTCTTTCGCGACTACCATTCTTTCAAAAATAACCTAGATCTTCCACAACACAGACCCTTGGCCATCCCCCCAGTCCTGGATGTGGTGGATGATGTTTTCCTTGAATCCAGCTTGACTCCTGATGCCCTACCTCCTGCTCCCAGAAAACCACACAGGTACTACAGAGTCCCTGACTCACACAAATATCTTTTTAAAAATCCAACAGCTGACCCTGAGGTCATTTCTCAAGGGCCAAAAGGGATTAAAGCAACCTCTGCTAAGAATCCCACCCCCTCAGACAGAGATTCCTGAGCATTGGACAGATGGGGTAAAAAAGTATACCCCTCAGCTACTCTTGCTTTCAGGGCACTAAATTGTCAGTTCCATATGCTTAAATATCAGCAACATACCTTGGAACTCCTTAAACAAAAAATGTCTTCCTTTCCTGCTTAGGCAGAATCTAAAGATTTACAAGATTTAATACATTCTGCAAGTCAAGTTAATAAACACACCTTGCACTGTGGTTTTGATGCCCTAGAAGCTTCTTGCAGGGCAGCAGTCACTGGATCTGTCATTAAAAGACATGCGTGGCTTAACAACCCCTGCCAGACCATGTCAAATCTAAATTGTTGGATGCACCCTTGCACAAAGGTAACTTATTTGGCAGTAAGGCAGAAGAAGTCTTAAAAAAGATGGAAGAAAAAGCAAAATCTATGCAAACAGTTAAAGATTTCTTACAGGTTCAGCCCCCTAGGTTCAGCAGGCATTTTTCCTCCAAGCACTGGTCCTTTCCTGCTTCGAGTAAACAGGCCCAGCCTAGGACCCATGGAAACAGACCTCCCAGACAGCAGCCCCAGGAAATACAGAGCTCTAAGCAGTGGACTACCTCCACTTCAAAAGCAGGGAGTTCTAAGCCACCCAGTTATGGTAAGAACTCACAACGACTTACCTCCTCCCGACCTCCCCAATGCCCACCTTCACTTACCCCTAGGAGGAAAACTCTCCTTTCACTCAAGCACCTGGGCCACCATTACCAGGGACCAATGGGTTTTGAACATTGTGGCTCAGGGATACAAATTCTCCTTCCACACCCTCCCAACCCCAAAAGGTTTCCCAGATCTACTGCCAAATCAATGGGCAGAAGCTCAAAAGCAAATATATTCTCTGCTCTCTCTGAGGGCAGTAGAGCACGTTCCTTCTGAACAGATAGGCCAAAGCTTCTACACCAGACTTTTTCTGGTGCCCAGAAAAGAGGGCTCCTGGCACCTCATCCTTGATCTATCCATTCTGAACACCTTCCTGGTGATCCCAAAATTCAAAATGCTCACCCACCAGTAGCTGCTACCCATGCTCTCCAAAGACGTTTGGCTAGCCACCCTGGATCTAAAAAAGGCCTACCTCCACATTTCTATCAGGGAATCATGCAAAAATATCTCCACTTCAGGGCAGAATCTCAACACTTTCAGTTCTCTGGACTTCCCTTTGGCTTATCTACTGCTCACAGAGTTTTCACAAAATGCCTGGCTCCAGCCACTGCCTTTTGCAGACAAAGAAATATTCAAATTTACCCCTACTCAGATGACTGCCTTATTCAGGCAGACAGCCAGGAAAAGCTGCTCAAACACCTAGCCTTTGTAAAGAGTCTACTAACCTCCCTAGGATACACAATCAATGAAAAGAAATCAAAACAGGTGCCCACCCAAAGGATAATCTTCCAGGGAGCAAGTCTGGACACAGCATCCCAGATGGCATACCTTATACCAGAGAAACCAATTTTCCTATCAGCTTACTTCTCTCAACTGGACACCAGGCCCCAGCTTTCTGTAAGGAAAATCCTGCAAGCCCTGGGGTTCATGGCATCTTGCATACTCCTCATTCCATATGCCAGACTGCATATGAGGAAACTTCAATGGTACCTAAAGAGCTTTTGGTGTCAACACTCTCAAGACCTGGAAACTCTTCTACCTATAATTACTTGCTTCAGAAAGGAATTTCTTTGGTGTGCAACAGCATGCTCCCACAACAAGGGACTGCCCTTCTCCCCACACCCTGCCGCCCAGACCCTCACCACAGCTGCATCAGACTGTGTTTGGGGTGCACACCTGGATGGCAGGTGCATGCAGGGCCAATGGAGCCCACAGCAAATCCCTCTGCACATCAGTCAAAAAGTGATGATAGCTGTGCAGCATGCCTTGATAGCTTTCAAACCCCTTCTTTCTCCAGGGGTTTTCAAAAAAAACAGACAACACCACTGCGGTGTGGTACATCTACAAGCAGGGAGGGACTCACTCCTACCCTCTATGCAGGCTGGCTATGACCCTTTGGCTCACAGCCTCTTCCATGCAAATACACGTGTTAGCACAATACCTACCAGGCTCTCTCAACTCCCTGGTAGACCAATTAAACAGAAACCTTTTGGACCCACACGAGTGGCAGCTCAACAGAAGTACCTTCTTTCTAATAACTCAGAAATGGGGAATCCCGAAGGTCGACCACTTTGCCTCCCACACTAACCATCAGCTCAGCAAATTCTGCACCAGGGAGCATCACTGCATGGCTTGGAAAGTGGATGCCCTGTCCTTCCCCTGGGTCAACCTCTTGGTCTATGCCTTTCCTCCCCTACCTCTCATCCACAGGGTACTGCTCAAAATAAGGGAAGAAAAAACAAGGATTATTCTTATAGCTCCAGACTGGCCCCGACAGCACTGGTACCCCTTGCTGTGCAGCCTGTCCCTGCTGCCTCCTTGGCATCTTCCTCAGATTCCAAATGTCCTAACACAGTGGGAAGGGGAATTCATGCATCCCCAATTGCAGACACTCAATTTGGCAGCTTGGCTTATTCCCTAACCCCAAACCAAGCTGCCATCCTCAGTAAACAGGTTCTGGATGTTATCCATGAGGCCAGATGCCCTAACACCAGAAAGTCTTATCCAGATAAATGGAAAAGGTTCTGGACCTGGATCCAGGCTAAGGGGGCCAATACGGCACAGCCCTCCATCCCTCTCATCCTGGATTACTTAGCTGACCTACTACACAGTGGTCTCTCTTTCTTCTCTATAAAAACTCATGCCACTGCTATTTCTACTCATTTTCCCACTGAGCAGCCCCTTTTCTCACACCCTTTGATCAAACAGTTCCCCAGAGGAGTAAGCAACTTGAGGCCCCCCAGAAGAGCACCAACACCAGCTTGGGACCTTAACTTTGTCTTGGAAAAGCTCACCCTGCCTCCCTTTGAACTAGCTTCTTCTGCAGAGCTAAAATTTCTCTCCTGGAAGACAGCCTTCCTTCTGGCCATCACTTCAGCCAGAAGACTCTCTGAGCTGCAAGCACTCATGGCTGTGGAACCCTTCATCATCTTCCATGCAGACTGGGTATCCCTCAGAACTAACCCATCCTTCATGACCAAGCTGGTGTCCAGTGTGGTTCTCAACCAATCCATTCATTTGCCCACCTTCCTTCCTAATCCCCAGAACAAGGGGGAAAGGAGTCTTCACTCCCTAGATGTGCACAGACAGCTCAGATACTATCTGGACAGGACTAAACCCTTCAGAAAGTCTGATCAATTACTGGTTAGTTTTGTAAGGGGCAGAAGGCATCTCCAAGCAAACCATTTCCAAATGGATAGCACACTGCATCCATTTCTGCTACAAACAGCATGGTAAGCCTCCCCCCAAGGGGGTCAGGACACACTCCACCAGAGCAGCCTCCATCTTTGCAGCTTTCCTCAGAGTAGTCCCCACCAGGGACATCGTGGAGGCTGCCACCTGGACATCTGTTCACACTTTTACCAAACATTACCACCTGTCTCTCTTCTCCAAATCCAGGGCAGGGTTTGCCTCTGCACTCTTGCAGGGCATCCTAACCAGCCCCTAGCTTCCTTGACTGCCTCCACCCATTTCCTCACCTTTGGGAATCTACCTAAATGTGATGACTGCAACAATGAAATGTGAAGAACATAGTACAGTTGTGTACACTTACCATAAATGTAGATGTTCGAGTGGATTCACTGTTGCAGTCCTGGTTTCCCTCCCTCCATCCCCCTTTTCTCTCCTTCTCCTTTTGTTACCATTCTTTCTTGTTGTTCTCCTTTCCTTACAAGGGGCATAATGGTATTTATTTTCCACTGGTGGGGTTCTTCCACTAGAACCTGGCCTCCTACTTTGGGGGCTCCTGACAGGTTAGGGCAAGAAAAACTGATGTAATGGCGTCGGCTGCCTTACTTTATACCACTGATGACCTAACGTCAGAACTCAAGCAACAGCACCCAATGCAGAAATACTAAGTCTCTGATATTTGGGCCAGCCGAGGGCTACCCTGGCAGGGATAACCTAAATGTGATGACTGCAACAGTGAATACACTCGAACATCTACATTTATGGTAAGTGTACACAACTGTACTTTCCTCTGCTTTAGAGGATACAAGTGTTACCTTGCCTGTAATTTTCCTGATAGTTAGCCACCTGTCCCTATAAAGGCAGATAAAATGCATAAAGTTCCTCAGTCTTTTACATTTTTATATACTATTCCCAAACCTGACCCAGCAGCTGTATCTCTAGTTAATCCCATTGCTGATAAGCACTTAGTCAACTCCAGTCCTGATCTTTCTAATAAGAATGGAGAATTATTGATAGGTATGGAAAGACTGTGTATACGTCTGTGCAGCTTTGATTTTCAGAATTTTGAAACGTCAGGTTCATATGTTAACTTTTGTTCTGGATAATTCGGAAAGCATGAGGAATGTTTTATCTGCAGTTTCTTTTTGTGAGGAAAACCTGCTTTAAATAACTTAGTTTCTTCTATTGCACAAGGCACTACTCATTGTATACAGTGTATATGACTCTGTTGATACTTCTTCCAGGGTTAAGGCCACTGGTACTATTCTGCAGAGGCTTGCATGGTTCCATTCTCAGAACCTCCCAAATGATGCTAAAATTAGATTTTGAATTTTCCCTTGGATGTAGATTTAGAGTTTTTTCTAGCTCCTCATCCAGTTTTGGAAAGAAAGCAGAATAAGCAGTCTCAACAAAACACAGGTAAGGAGACATTTAAGAAGAAATGGCAAAGTGGTTCCAAAAAGAAGTCTCAAACATCATAAAACCAAGGACAGTCCAACAAGCCTAATGACTTTTCAAGATACCTCTTGACCCTGTCCTACCCTGACCCCTTTTTTCTTACAGAAAGTTTGAATCTCCGTTTTACTCTTTGGCAACAGATAGTTTCAGACAAATGGGATCAGAAAATCATTCATCAAGACTGTAGATGGCAGTGGGAGGAAATTCTTCCTTTCCATGGTGTCATTTCTTATCCTTCAAAACAAAGCTTTCGGGTATAACCCTTCTTCAGTGTTTGTTAATATGTTTTAAACTAAAAACAATTTCGTTATATAACCAGGACAGACAAAAAACACATGACACAGCCTACCTATAAGATAATACTTAAGGAAGAAACAATTTACAATTAAAGCTACATCACTATATTTAAAACCATATAAAACACAAGTACATTATTAGTGTTTAAAAAATGTGCATATATCATAAAAAAAAATTATATAAACGTATTTATATAAAATAAACAATACATAAATCATAAAAGAAGAGAACATATATAACATTTAGTGATACTGTTTCTGTCTGAATTCCAACATTGGTTTGATGGTAACTATGTTATTTAATCCAGGTTTCTTATCAGCATTTAACCTGATAATCCATTTATATTCAGCAATATCAAGTTTATTATATACGATCAAGGTGGTCCTACATGTTGCCTGGCATCGAATATCAAACTTGATTCCACTAGTTGGATGTACAAATATTTTATCCGTACATATGTCTCTACAACAACTACAAGCATAGCAGGGTAAAGTGCCTATTTTATTCATTATTATTGGCATTGCATTTAATTCAAAATCTTTATAACATGTAGGACCACCTTGATCGTATATCTGGCTACTTGCACGTTTTGTACTGCATTTTATATTGGGAAATGTTCACGATCATTAAAAGAAAGAATCATTGAACATAAATCAGAAATGAGAAGGCATGTTCTAACTAATGCCTTAGCACAACATAAAAGAGATGAGAATGAAAAACATAGCTTTAAATTTAAAGTGTTGCAAATAATAAATAAGGGCTTAAGGTTAGGTGATACAAAATAAACTTGATATTGCTGAATATAAATGGATTGTCAGGTTAAATGCTGATAAGAAACCTAGATTAAATAACGTAGTTACCATCAAACCAATGTTGGAATTCAGACAGAAACAGTATCACTAAATGTTATATATGTTCTCTTTTATGATTTATGTATTATTTTATATAAATACGTTTATATAAAAATGTTTTTATGATATATGCACATTTTTTAAACACTAATAATGTACTTGTGTTTTATATGGTTTTAAATATAGTGATGTAGCTTTAATTGTAAATTGTTTCTTCCTTAAGTATTATCTTATAGGTAGGCTGTGTCATGTGGTTTTTGTCTGTCCTGGTTATATAATGAAAATGTTTTTAGTTTAAAACATATTAACAAACACTGAAGAAGGGTTATACCTGAAAGCCTTGTGTCGTGTTTTAAATAAAGTGAGTTTTTCTATCTCATTCATTCGTTATCTGTGCGTTTTCTGGCTCTGAATAGAGAAGATTCGAACCCTGGTTGGAGTATTTTTCTATTCATTTCTTATCCTCTCAATCAGACTCTTGGCTCCACCAGTTTTTTATCACATGCTGTCCCAAGGAGAAATAGAACCAGGTCTTCCTTCCCAGGCTGGAAGAGTTTTTTTTTTCATGGATGTTCCTAGTGCCAAAGAAAGAAAATGCTTGGAGACCAGTTCTGGATATTTCTTTCCTAAACTTGTAGTAGTGCCCAAATTCAAAATGTCACTTCAGAACACATTACCTCTTCTGCCTCTTCCACAGTTCCTGGTAACACGAGACTTAAAATGTGATTATCATCACATCTCTATTCTTAAAGAGTTCAGACATTTCTTAAGGTTTTGTGTATGTTCATTGCAAGCTACAGGATATACATACACATTTTTCCATATTTAGATGAATTGCTTATCTTTGCAGTGCCTTTTTCAAACTGTTAGGAAACTCTTGCTTGTGTAAAAGATCTCTTACACAACCTGGGATTCCAAGAGAATATTCAAAAGTCTTTCTTGACTCCTTCCCACATTATTTTGTTCCCAGAATGTCAACAATACACCTCAGTTCAAATAGCTTTTCTTTCACATGATAAATAGATATCTGTCTGGATCTATTTCTAAGGTTTTCCATGCAAACCTCAGTCACTGTGAGGGAATATCTCAGGATTTTGGGTCTTGTGGCATCTATGATTTGCATGATCCCCCCAGCAATACTACACACAAGAAAGATACAGTGGTATCTGAGATCTATTTGGTCCCAGCACATTGAGCCATGGACTCATGTTTTACCCAGTCTTTGAAGCCAGTTATCACTAGCCAGTTATGGTCTCAAATATCGAATCAGTAATACTATCTGTGAACTCATTAAAGGTCATTTTGTTGGGTGGACAGTAGATGAGGCAGTAGTATTATTTCATGTATTGGTCAATTGCAGAAGGTGGTAAGAACAGCTCATTGCCTTACATCCTCTATTACCCAGTCTTGGTTGCTGAACTACAAAGAATACCTGCCTTACACCCTTTATTACCCAGTCTAGGTTTTTGACCTACAAAGAATACAGAGGGTATTGCAGCCAACAAATGGTGACTGAAATTTTTGTCCATTCAGGTCAACATAATAAAGGGGAGGCCAGCATGTTGTCAAAGCACACTGCTAGGGTTTGTCAGATGAGAAATCATTTGGTGGAAAAAAACAAATATCCTTAAATCCAGGTCTCCCCTGCTCCCTCCCTGCTGCAAAGCAATCAGTCACCACAGAAGCCTTTGACTTTGCTTTGAGAGCAGTTGCAGGAGGGGTAAAAGAGCAGGGGGTGTGGGACATCAAGAACAGACACAAGCACAAAAATAACAAGGAAATGCTTGACCTGATCAAAGCACTCAACTCTCTGAACCATCTTTAGTCCCCAGTACCTTTTCAAGTGGTTACAGACAATACCACAGCTATGTGGTACATCAACAAGCTAGGGGAACTAGGCCATACCCACTTTGCTGACAAGCCATGTTAACTTGGGATATAACTTCACAGCACAGCCTCACCCTACAGGCACCCTTCATTCTGTCAGTGCAAAATTGTGTGGCAGACAATGGGAGCAGGGCCAGGGCCTATCCTCAAGAATGGAAGGTAGAATGAGGGGTGGTCTTCCAAGATTTGATCCATCTGTTGGTTGTTCTTCAAGTAGACCACTTTGCCAACTGGCAACATTTTGTTCCAGAACTCCATGCAAGAAGGTCTGGAAGACAGATACCTTTTCTTTTTTCATGGACAAGAATGATCTTTTATGCTTTTCCATCATTCTCAGTAATGTCCTGGATACTTATGAAGTTTCATAAGGAATCTCTCAAGATTATTGTGATGACTCCCTTTTGGTCCAGGCAGTCGATCATTTTGAACCCATTGAAGAGGCTGTTATCCATGACATGAATGCCTTACAACAATGGATGTTTGATTTGTTTCTGACTGAAACCATTTTCTCAGCTGTAGATGAAATTGTGATGTCTCTGTTTATGAAGTCAAACTTCAAATATAAAAGAAGCTCAAACTTAATAGAGACATATCAGACCTTTAGGCAGGCAATGTTTTTTCATGGCCAAAAGTGAAAAGTTTAACTGAGTCCCTTTCATCTAATCAGCAAGTTAACATGAATATGAATACAGTTCAAAGACACCTTCTGGTAAGCCTAATGATTCTTTTCCATCTATTTCTGCAGATGTCAGATGAAAAACAGGTGCCCCACCTGCTTTAGAGAATCTACAGGTTTTTCCCTCTCTGCCCCTGCCTGAAAGAGATGGTTCGGAAACAAGAAGGTCCCAAAACCAAGGGAGAAAGACAAGGAAACAGTCTTTGGAGATGCCATCTTTGTTCACAATCAAGAAAATGTGAAATTTGCAAAAAGCTCCTTAATATAGAACATTTTGCAATGTTCTTTAATGATGAACAAACCTCAGTGCTGGAAAAAGGGCTATATTTTATTCACTCAGTTAGGAGCAATATCTGCGATACAGTTTTATATGTTAAAATGTTTATGAGATCTGTAATGTTTAATATCATATTGCCCTCTGAAAACAACACTTTCACTAAAATTTTAAAGACACATAGTATGTTTACACCTGCTTTGCATCCATTATTAGAAGCTTTTTCTTGGTCTTCTGAGAGAGACCTAATTAATTTATGTGATAAAGGTAACAGTAGTAGAAGTTTTGTTAACCTTACCAAAAACAAACAAATGGCTTTAACACAGTTACAAAATACACAAGACATTGTTATACACCCATTTGACAAAGGTGGTGGATTGGTGATTTTAGACAGAGAGTTTTATTTTAATAAAATGCATTTAATGCTTTCAGACTTTTCTACTTATGATTCACTTCATAGAACTGATGTTGACAGAAGGATAAGTAGAGTACATGACGGTATCTGTGATAGTTTTCAGTGCAGATGTATATCCATCGACCTCTACAAATAGTTAATAGGTGACCATACTTTAATGCCGACTTTACAAAGTTTTACCAAAAACACATAAAGATCCCTGCAATCCTTATATAAGACCTGTCGTCTCAGGGAGAGAGTGGCTCACTGAACCATCATCTGGACATGTAGAGACTATGTTGAAACCTATTTTGGATTTGGCTCCAACCATTCTTAGGGACACAAAAGGTTTTCTTAAATTGCTTAGTGAATCTATATTAGATAAGGCAATTATGATTCAATCAACTTTTATTACATTGGATGTATACTCATTATTCATGGTAATTCCAAATGAAGAGGGCATAGAGTATGTCAGAACATATTTGGCCAAGGAAAATGAATATTCAGAGAACCAGATTTCTTCAGTATGTATGCTTATAGCATTAATTTTGAATAACAATATTTTCCTGTTTGATGAACAGTATTTTATAAAACCTCAGGAGTAGAAATGGGTACCCTCTGTGCCAGTTCATACGCCCGTATAGTAATAGCACACCGGGAAACAACAAAGGTGCTTACAAATGAGAGCATTTCATGTTTTAACAGATATTATAGGTATTTTGTAGATGATATTTTTATGGTATGGACAGGTACCCTAGCACTAGTGGAAGAATTCCTTGTTTTTTTTAATTCTACAACTTCCTTTTTGCATTTTACTATTAATTATTCTGAACATACAATTGAATTTCTAGATGTTAAACTACTTAAAAGTGAAGATCTATCTGTTAACAGTAGTGTCTATAGGAAGTCTTGCAAGAAAAGTGAAATATTACATAGAAAGAGAATGCATCCAGCATATATATATATATATATATATATATATATATATATATATATATATTAACATGATTAAAGATCAAACTCTACAACTCTCTTGACTTACTAGCAGTGATCGATCACTTAGATCAGTTGTAAGGGATATATAAAGAAATAACTGCATAAGTATGTCACTATTGACAGTGTAGATAGGGATGATGAGGGTTGTCCATATCTATTAGCTCATAGGAATAATAGTATTAGATGTGAAAGTAAAGGATGAATACTTTTAATTGGAATAACCCAAAGCATTATCATTCCTTTGCTCCCCAGTGCCAACTCCCAATAGGTGCCCATGAAGCTAACCAAACATGGCTGCCTGGGTTGTTGCTTGGGTTTTTTCACCCCTTCGCTCATGGAACTGGCATGTACTGGTCTATATTCTGACTCTGAGATGAGGATATGCTACAGGCTGTTAATGCTAGGTAGCCTTACAGTTAACTGTCACATGCTAGAAACCAGGATGATGAACTCAATCATAGGAGTCATAGGAATTACAAGGCAACTGATTCATACGACCATTTACGCCTTGCAAATACTCATACTCAGGCTAAGCCCCTTCTCTTTTTGAGGACCAGGCCTGCCAAGCCGGGCTGAATTTGTGAATAGTTATCCAATCATCTAGTTCATATCTGAGGGGTGATAAGGTATCACACTGCTTAATATCTAGTAAGATTGTATTCTAAAGGTGGGGAAGGCACTGACTGATGAACTTAAGTCTACACTAATTGTATTTGTCTGTTAGTAAAGGCTTATATACCTGGTTCTGGTATTTGTAAGAATACTTGTTTTATGAAGATACAGAAGACCCAGGACAGCTGGGCCCCTAATTGCGCAGAAAGCAAAGTGTTGACCCCTCTCAGGAGTCTGTATGATACAGAGTTCACAGACAGTGTTTCCAGTTTTTCCTGAGAGCTCAATGCTTTTAAACAAGGGATCTTCTTAGTTTGGAATCTCTATGGTCTTTCTAGTTGTTTGTTTTGTCTAGTGAGGTACATCCTAACAGGGACATTATATTCAATGAAAGGCCTAATCAATGCTGACTATAAGGATACAATTACCTCTTTAGATCTTGATGATATTCCTCTGGCAATTAGTTGCACCAAGTAGGAGAACTTCCTGACCATTGTTGCTATATGGTGAGCAAAAGATAGGGAACTGCTAACCTACATTCCAAGGTCTCTAATAAAGATTGTCTAAGTTGTACATCATGGTGAGGGGTTGTCTACTAAATGTGACAATGCTACATTTTTTAGGATTTAATTTAAGCCTGTTATTTGCAAATCATCTACATATAACGTTAAATCCTTGCTAAGCTCTGGAGTTTCAAAGTGTAACATGAAAATAACTCCCATTTGACAGTATGCAAAGCAAGTTAGCCAAGAGGTCTTGTTTCATGGTTTCTGGAATATAAAAGAAAATGCTGAACAATAGTGTCCCAGGAGGGAGTCTTGTGGGAAACCATTGGTCACTTTCATACTCTCTGATGATGCTGCTGCTGCTCACAGAATGTAGGCTATGTTCTTTAGTCAATTTTCTGACCATCTTGCAACATAGAGATCTCTTTGTAAGGCATTTAGCTTACTAATGGTGGAACCATGCGGAACCAGTATACTGACAATTTCTAAGAAAGTGTCTCCCAGTCTCCCACTGAGCTTATTTTACGGCCCCAAACTGAACTCAATAACACAATATTAGTTGCATATAACTTATCAGTCAAGTCAAATTTTTACAAGGAAAATTCTTTATAGATAGAAAAATAGATTGGATTACTTGACTTGGCAACTACTTAAACAAACATTGCTGGTTGGTTTGATGCAGTAGATATCTTCCTAGACTGAAATGAAATTCTGCTTGTTTATGGGGATTTCTGTTGGACATGTGTCATAGTGCCTATCAGGCCTAAGGTTATTGTCAAAGAGGCTAGTGTGCCTCCCTTTGCTCTCAAGCTTGCCTCATCCTCCTAAACTGATGTATGGAGCTCAAGAGCATAAGGTTAACTAGCTAGGGCACACACATCTAGGAATGAGGCGGTCTAAGTCGGATCTCACAGCTGTATTCCAAGCTGTGAGAAGCTTATCTGTTCCACCTGCACTGTGAAGAGAAAGGAATTGATCGAAGATAGAAGAACATTTATTAACTGTTACAACTTCTGAATTCCTGTATGCCACAAGTTCAGGATTGGTGACTGTAACTGAGGCAGAATTATGACAACTGAAACAAGGTGGTGGTCAGACCACAAGGTAGATTCCAGCACTATGACAAAGGTATAAACAACAGTCTGGAACACCAAGTTAATGGTATGTCCAATACAATAGGTGGCAGCAAAGCTGCTCATAATACTGAGGAGTTCTTGAAACAGAGCCATTGACTCATCTTTTACCCAGTCATTAAAACCACTCATCACTAGCCTGTTAGGGTCTCAAACACTGAGTAAGTAACAACATCCGTGATCTCTTCAAGTGTTATACTTATTCTGCTGGACGGATAGCAGATGAGGCAGTAGCATCATTTAGGCCTTGGTCAATTGAAGAAGAGGGTAAGAACACCTCACTACCTTATATCCACTGTTACCTGGTTTAGGTTGCTGAACTGCAAGGAATACAGAGGGCATTGCAGCCACCAAACTGAGACAAATTTTTATCCATTCAGGTCAACATATTAATGGAAAGGCCATCAACACACATAAGGTCCAAAGCAGTAGTGGGATTTTTGTGGAAGTATCAAGCTTTAGAGTTAAGGTCCCTAACCAGGACCAATGGTGTCCAGGTCCCTGATGTCTACTAAGTTTGAAAGGGTTCCTTTTAGTACAGTATGAAAACTAGAAATTTAGTTAACATGTCATTCTGACCACTGGTTGTATATGTTCACCAAAATAGTCAGAACAGCTAAAGAGTCTGTAAAGTTATGGTCGCAACTCAGGATAATATTTTGTACCTTACCCTGCTTCACCTCAAAATAAGAAGCCTTGAGCAAATATGTAGTGAAAATTCAGAGAGGACATTGGATAAAAAAACAGGAGAGGGTCCCCAGAATATCATAAACTACCTTGGGTCAGAATTGTAAATACGCAAAAAATGTAAATTATATTAGAATGCCATTAGTAAAATGGTGGCACATGCAAAATAGGAATTAACCAATGTTCATTTGCAAGAACTTGATGAAAAGCCCATAAAAAACACTGCAGATCAATAGCCAGAATGTGGCTATAACTCGTAAAGCAAAATACTTATACTAGGGTTAAAGATAAAGGTGGAGAAAATAAGACACTCTTATTAAGACACCGTTATCTTTGGCAGCACGGGCTTTAAAACGGATACAAGTTTCTGTCAATCCAAAGTTGTTAGTCATTAGTTAACTACAGGCGTATATAAGTAATCAGAAAGGTGGAACAGAGTGTAGGTGGGTATCTCCTGTAGAATCATGTTTCATAAGTACATTTTCCTAGAAAAATAGTGTGTACAGAGACAGTGGATAAAAAGATATTGAAAAGGTTATTTAAAGTTTGATTGGCAGTAGAAATGGGAAGGTCACCTAACATCCAGTGTCCTTGAAACAATGCGAATATAGTCAGTCCAGGCTGAACAAGTATATGATGCAAACAAGGAAAAGAGGTGACAGGTAAAATTGGTCTAAAATCATTAAAGTCTTAAAAATAAAATGGCCAGATTCCTTTTTAAGAAAGCATTATACAGATAAGTTCATCATTTGCTGACAAGCCACTTATGCAAGCAAAAAATGATGTTAGGTGTCCTACTCAAAAAGCAGTGGTATTATATCAGTATTTAAAAAATTATGTTACTGAAAAAGCAGCGGTATTATATCAGTATTTAAAAATGATGTTAGTAGTGTCCTACTGAAAAAGCAGTATTATAGCAGTATTTAAAAAGTGATGTTAGTAGTGTCCTACTGAAAAAGCAGTGGTATTATATCAGTATTTAAAAACTGATGTTAGTGGTGTCCTACTGAAAAAGCAATGGTATTATATCAGTATTTAAAAAATGATGTTAGTAGTTTCCTACTGAAAAAGCAGCGGTATTATATCAGTATTTAAAAAGTGATGTTAGTCGTGTCCTACTGAAAAAGCAGCGGTATTATATCAGTGTTTAAAAAGTGGTGTTAGTTGTGTCCTACTGAAAAAGTAGCGGTATTATATCAGTATTTAAAAAATGAAGTTAGCAGTGTCCTACTGAAAAGCAGGTGGCATTATATCAGTATTTAAAACATGATGTTAGTAGTGTCCTATTGAAAAGCAGGTGGCATTATATCAGTATTTAAAACATGATGTTAGTGGTGTCCTACTGAAAAAGCAGTGGTTATTATATCAGTGTTTAAAACATGATGTTAGTGGTGTCCTACTGAAAAAGCATTGGTATTATATCAGTATTTAAAAAATTATGTTACTAGTGTCCTACTGAAAAGCAGTGGTATTATATCAGTATTTAAAACATGATGTTAGTGGTGTACTACTGAAAAAGCAGTGGTATTATATCAGTATTTAAAACATGATGTTAGTGGTGTCCCACTGAAAAATCAGTGGTATTATATCAGTAATTAAAACATGATGTTAGTGGTGTCCTACTGAAAAAGCAGTGGTATTATATCCATATTTAAAACATGATGTTAGTGGTGTCGTACTGAAAAAGCAGTGGTATTATATCAGTATTTAAAAAATGATGTTAGTGGTGTCCTACTGACAAAGCAGCAGTATTATATCAGTATTTAAAACATGATGTTAGTAGTGTCCTACTGATAAAGCAGCGGTATTATATCAGTATTTAAAAAATGATGTTAGTGGTGTCCTACTGAAAAAGCAGCGGTATTATATCAGTATTTAAAACATGATGTTAGTAGTGTCCTACTGACATAGCAGTGGTATTATATCAGTATTTAAAACATGATGTTAGTAGTGTCCTACTGACAAAGCAGTGGTATTATATCAGTTTTTAAAAATGAAGTTAGTAGTGTCCTACTGACAAAGCAGCGGTATTATATCAGTATTTAAAACAAGATGTTAGTGATGTCCTACTGACAAAGCAGTGGTATTATATCAGTTTTTAAAAACTGATGTTAGTAGTGTCCTACTGAAAAAGCAGCGGTATTATATCAGTATTTAAAACATGATGTTAGTAATGTCCTACTGAAAAAGCAGTATTATATCAGTTTTTAAAAATGATGTTAGTAGTGTCCTACTGACAAAGCAGCGGTATTATATCAGTATTTAAAACAAGATGTTAGTGATGTCCTACTGAAAAAGCAGTGGTATTATATCAGTTTTTAAAAACTGATGTTAGTAGTGTCCTACTGAAAAAGCACTGGTGTTATATCAGTATTTAAAAACTTATGTTAGTAGTGTCCTACTGAAAAAGCAGCAGTATTATATCAGTATTTAAAAAATTATGTTAGTAGTGTCCTACTGAAAAGCAGGTGGCATTATATCAGTATTTAAAAAATGAAGTTAGTAGTGGTGTCCTACTGAAAAAGCAGTGGTATTATATCAGTATTTAAAACACGATGTTAGTAGTGTCCTACTGAAAAATAAGTGGTATTATATCAGTATTTAAAACATGATGTTAGTAGTGTCCTACTGACAAAGCAGCGGTATTATATCAGTATTTAAAAACTTATGTTAGTAGTGTCCTACTGAAAAAGCAGCAGTATTATATCAGTATTTAAAAAATTATGTTAGTAGTGTCCTACTGAAAAGCAGGTGGCATTATATCAGTATTTAAAAAATGAAGTTAGTAGTGGTGTCCTACTGAAAAGCAGGTGGCATTATATCAGTATTTAAAACATGATGTTAGTAGTGTCCTACTGACAAAGCAGCGGCATTATATCAGTATTTAAAACATGATGTTAGTGGTGTCCTACTGAAAAAGCATCAGTATTATATCAGTATTTAAAAAAATGATGTTAGTAGTGTCCTACTGAAAAGCAGGTGGCATTATATCAGCATTTAAAACATGATGTTAGTGCTGTCCTACTGAAAAAGCAGTGGTATTATATCAGTATTTAAAACATGATGTTAGTGGTGTCCTACTGGCAAAGCAGCGGTATTATATCAGTATTTAAAACATGATGTTAGTAGTGTCCTATGAAAAAGCAGCGGTATTATATCAGTATTTAAAAAATGAAGTTAGTAGTGTCCTACTGAAAAAGCAGTGGTTATTATATCAGTATTTAAAACATGATGTTAGTGGTGTCCTACTGACAAAGCAGTGGTATTATATCAGTATTTAAAAAATTATGTTAGTAGTCTCCTACTGAAAAGCAGTGGTATTATATCAGTATTTAAACCATGATGTTAGTAGTGTCCTACTGAAAAAGCAGTGGTATTATATCAGTATTTAAAAAATGATGTTAGTAGTGTCCTACTGAAAAGCAGGTGGCATTATATCAGTATTTAAAAAATGAAGTTAGTAGTGTCCTACTGAAAAAGCAGCATTATTATATCAGTATTTAAAACATGATGTTAGTAGTGTCCTACTGAGAAAGCAGCAGTATTATATCAGTATTTAAAACATGATGTTAGTGGTGTCCTACTGAAAAAGCAGTGGTATTATATCAATTTTTAAAAACTGATGTTAGCAGTGTCCTACTGACAAAGCAGCGGTATTATATCAGTATTTAAAACATGATGTGAGTAGTGTCCTACTGAAAAAGCAGTGGTATTATATCAGTATATAAAAACTGATGTTAGTAGTGTCCTACTGAAAAAGCAGCGGTATTATATAAGTATTTAAAACATGACATTAGTAGTGTTCTACTGACAAACCAGCTATATTATATCAGTATTTAAAACATGATGTTAGTAGTGTCCTACTGAAAAAGCAGCGGTATTATATCAGTATTTAAAAAATTATGTTAGTGGTGTCCTACTGAAAAAGCAGTGGTATTATATCAGTATTTAAAAAGTGATGTTAGTAGTGTCCTACTGAAAAAGCAGCGGTATTATATCAGTATTTAAAAAATTATGTTAGTGGTGTCCTACTGAAAAAGCAGTGGTATTATATCAGTATTTAAAAAGTGATGTTAGTGGTGTCCTACTGAAAAAGCAGCGGTATTATATCAGTATTTAAAAAATGAAGTTAGTAGTGTTGTACTGAAAAAGCAGCAGTATTATATCAGTATTTAAAACATGATGTTAGTGGTGTCCTACTGACAAAGCAGCGGTATTATATCAGTATTTAAAACATGATGTTAGTAGTGTCCTACTGAAAAAGCAGCGGTATTATATCAGTATTTAAAAAATGAAGTTAGTATTGTCCTACTGAAAAAGCAGCGGTATTATATCAGTATTTAAAACATGATGTTATTAGTGTCCTACTGACAAAGCAGCAATGTTATATCAGTATTTAAAACATGATGGTAGTAGTGTCCTACTGAAAAAGCAGCGGTATTATATCAGTATTTAAAACATGATGTTAGTAGCGTCCTACTGACAAGGCAGCGGTATTATATCAGTATTTAAAACATGATGTTAGTAGTGCTCTACTGACAAAGCAGCTGTATAATATCAGTATTTAAAACATGATGTTCGTAGTGTCCTACTGAAAAAGCAGCGGTATTATATCAGTATTTAAAAAATGAAGTTAGTAGTGTCCTACTGAAAAAGCAGCAGTATTATATCAGTATTTAAAACATGATGTTAGTAGTGTCCTACTGAATAGCTTTGGTATTATATCAGTATTTAAAAAATGATGTTAGCACTGTCCTACTGACAAAGCAGCGGTATTATATCAGTATTTAAAAAATGATGTTAGTGGTGTCCTACTGAAAAGCAGGTGGCATTATATCAGTATTTAAAAAATGAAGTTAGTAGTATCCTACTGAAAAAGCAGCAGTATTATATCAGTATTTGAAAAATGATGTTAGTAGTGTCCTACTGAAAAGCAGGTGGCATTATATCAGTGATTAAAAAATGAAGTTAGTAGTGTCCTACTGAAAAAGCAGTGGTATTATATCAGTATTTAAAACATGATGTTAGTAGTGTCCTACTGAAAAAGCAGCGGTATTATATCAGTATGTAAAAAATTATGTTAGTAGTGTCCTACTGACAAAGCAGCGATATTATATCAGTATTTAAAACATGATGTTAGTAGTGTCCTACTGAAAAAGCATCAGTATTATATCAGTATTTAAAAAAATGATGTTAGTAGCATCCTACTGAAAAGCAGGTGGCATTATATCAGTATTTAAAAAATGAAGTTAGTAGTGTCCTACTGAAAAAGCAGCAGTATTATGTCAGTATTTAAAAAATGAAGTTAGTAGTGTCCTACTGAAAAAGCAGTTGTATTATATCAGTATTTAAAACATGATGTTAGTAGTGTCCTACTGACAAAGCAGCGGTATTATATCAGTATTTAAAATATGATGTTAGTGGTGTCCTACTGACAAGGCAGCGGTATTATATCAGTATTTCAAAAATGAAGTTAGTAGTGTCCTACTGAAAAAGCAGCGGTATTATATCAGTATTTAAAAATGATGTTAGTAGTGTCCTACTGACAAAGCAGCGGTATTATATCAGTATTTAAAAATGATGTTAGTAGTGTCCTACTGACAAAGCAGCGGTATTATATCAGTATTTAAAACATGATGTTCGTAGTGTCCTACTGAAAAGCAGGTGGCATTATATCAGTATTTAAAAAATGAAGTTAGTATTGTCCTACTGAAAAAGCAGTGGTATTATATCAGTATTTAAAACATGATGTTATTAGTGTCCTACTGACAAGGCAGCGGTATTATATCAGTATTTAAAAAATGATGTTAGTAGTGTCCTACTGAAAAAGCAACGGTATTATATCAGTATGCAAAAAATGATGTCAGTAGTGTCCTACTGACAAAGCAGTAGTATTATATCAGTATTTAAAACATGATGTTAGTAGTGTCCTACTGACAAAGCAGCGGTATTATATCAGTATTTAAAACATGATGTTTGTAGTGTCCTACTGAAAAAGCAGCAGTGTTATATCAGTATTTAAAAAATGAAGTTAGTAGTGTCCTACTGAAAAAGCAGCGGTATTATATCATTATTTAAAACATGATGTTAGTTGTGTCCTATTGAAAAAGCAGCGGTATTATATCAGTATTTAAAACATGATGTTAGTAGTGTCCTACTGACAAAGCAGCGGTATTATATCAGTATTTAAAACATGATGTTAGAGGTGTCCTACTGACAAAGCAGCAGTATTATATCAGTATTTAAAACATGATGGTAATAGTGTCCTGCTGAAAAAGCAGCGGTATTATATCAGTATTTAAAAAATTATGTTAGTTGTGTCCTACTGACATAGCAGTGGTATTATATCAGTATTTAAAACATGATGTTAGTAGTGTCCTTCTGAAAAGCAGCGGTATTATATCAGTATTTAAAAAATGATGTTAGTAGTGTCCTACTGAAAAAGCAGCCGTATTATATCAGTATTTAAAAAATGATGTTAGTAGTGTCCTACTGAAAAGCAGGTGGCATTATATCAGTATTTAAAAAATGAAGTTAGTAGTGTCCTACTGAAAAAGCAGTGGTTTTATATCAGTATTTAAAACATGATATTAGTGTCCTACTGACAAGGCAGCGGTATTATATCAGTATTTAAAAAATGATGTTAGTAGTGTCCTACTGAAAAAGCAGCGGTATTATATCAGTATGCAAAAAATGATGTTACTAGTGTCCTACTGACAAAGCAGTGGTATTATATCAGTATTTAAAACATGATGTTAGTGGTGTCCTACTGAATAACTGTTAACCTACATTCCAAGTTCTCTAATAAAGATTGTCTAAGTTGTACATCATGGTGAGGGGTTGTCTACTAAATGTGACAATGCTACATGTTTTAGGATTTAATTTAAGCCTGTTATTTGCTAATTGGCTACATATAAAGTTAAATCCTTGCTAAGCTCTGGAGTTTCAAAGTGTAACATGACAATAACTCCCATTTGACAGTATGCAAAGCAGGTTAGCCAAGAGGTCTTGTTTCATGGTTTCTGGAATATAAAAGAAAATGCTGAACAATAGTGTCCCAGGAGGGAGTCTTGTGGGAATCCATTGGTCACTTTCATACTCTCTGATGATGCTCCTGCTGCTCACAGAATGTAGGCTATGTTCTTTAGGCAATTTTCTGTCCATCTTACAACATAGAGATCTCTTTGTAAGGCATTTAGTTTACTAATGGTGGAACCATGCAGAACCAGTATACTGACAATTTCCAAGAAAGTGTCTCCCAGTCTCCCACTGAGCTTATTTTACGGTCCCAAACTGAACTCAATAACACAATATTAGTTGCATACAACTTATCAGCCAAGTCACATTTTTACAAGGAAAATTCTTTATAGATAGAAAAATAGATTGGATTACTTGACTTGGCAACTACTTAAACAAATATTGCTGGTTGGTTTGATGCAGTAGATATCTTCCTAGACCGAAATGAAATTCTGCTTGTTTATGGGGATTTCTATTGGACATGTGGCATAGTGCCCATCAGGCCTAAGGTTATTGTCAAAGTGGCTAGTGTTCCTCCCTTTGCTCTCAAGCTTGCCTCATCCTCCTAAACTGATGGAGCTCAAGAGCGTAAGGTTAACTAGCTAGGGCACACACATCTAGGAATGAGGCGGTCTAAGTCGGATCTCACAGCTGTATTCCAAGCTGTGAGAAGCTTATCTGTTCCACCTGCACTGTGAAGAGAAAGGAATTGATCGAAGATAGAAGAACATTTATTAACTGTTACAACTTCTGAATTCCTGTAAGCCACAAGTTCAGGATTGGTGACTGTAACTGAGGCAGAATTGTGACAACTGAAACAAGGTGGTGGTCAGACCACAAGGTAGATTCCAGCACTATGACAAAGGTATAAACAACAGTCTGGAACACCAAGTTAATGGTATGTCCAATACAATAGGTGGCAGCAAAGCTGCTCATAATACTGAGGAGTTCTTGAAACAGAGCCATTGACTCATCTTTTGCCCAGTCATTAAAACCACTCCTCACTAGCCTGTTAGGGTCTCAAACACTGAGAGTAACAACATCAGTGATCTCTTCAAGTGTTATACTTATTCTGCTGGACAGATAGCAGATGAGGCAGTAGCATAATTTAGGCCTTGGTCAATTGAAGAAGAGGGTAAGAACACCTCACTACCTTATATCCACTATTACCTGGTTTAGGTTTCTGAACTGCAAGGAATACAGAGGGCATTGCAGCCACCAAACTGAGACAAATTTTTATCCATTCAGGTCAACATATTAAAGGAAAGGCCATCAACACACATAAGGTCCAAAGCAGTAGTGGGATTTTTGTGGAAGGATCAAGCTTTAGAGTTAAGGTCCCTAACCAGGACCAATGGTGTCCAGGTCCCTGATGTCTACTAAGTTTGAAAGGGTTCCTTTTGGTACAGTATGAGAAATTTAGTTAACATGTCATTCTGACCACTGGTTGTATGTGTTCACCAAAATAGTCAGAACAGCTAAAGAGTCTGTAAGGTTATGGTCAGCAACTCAAGATAACCTTTTGTACCTTACCATGCTTCACCTCAAAATAAGAAGCCTTGAGCAAATATGTAGTGAAAATTCAGAGAGGACATTGGATAAAAAAACAGGAGAGGGTCCCCAGAATATCATAAACTACCTTGGGTCAGAATAGTAAATACGTAAAAAATGTAAATTATATTAGAATGCCATTAGTAAAATGGTGGAACATGCAAAATAGGAATTAACCAATGTTCATTTGCAATAACTTGGTGAAAAACCCATAAAACAAACTGCAGATCAATAGCCAGAATGTGGCTATAACTAGTAAAGCAAAATAGTTATACTACGGTCACAGATAAAGGTGGAGAAAATAAGACACTCTTATTAAGACACCGTTATCTTTGGCTGCACAGGCTTTAAAAGGGATACAAGTTTCTGTCAATCCACAGTTGGTAGCCATTAGTTAACTGCAGGTGTATATAAGTAATCAGAAAGGTGGAACAGAGTGTAGGTGGGTATCTCCTGTAGAATCATGTTTCATAAGTACATTTTCCTAGAAAAATAGTGTGTACAGAGACAGTGGATCAAAAGATAGTGAAAAGGTTATTTAAAGTTTGATTGGCAGTAGAAATGGGAAGGTCACCTAACATCCAGTGTCCCTGAAGCAATGCCAATGTAGTCAGTCCAGGCTGAACAAGTACATGATGCAAACAAGGAAAAGAGGTGTCATGTAAAATTGGTCTAAAATCATTAAAGTCTTAAAAATAAAACGTCCAGATTCCTTTTTAAGAAAGCATTATACAGATAAGTTCATCATTTGGTGACAAGCCACTTATGCAAGCAAAAAATGATGTTAGTAGTGTCCTACTGAAAAAGCAGCGGTATTATATCAGTATTTAAAAAATTATGTTACTGAAAAAGCAGCAGTATTATATCAGTATTTAAAAATGATGTTAGTAAAGTCCTACTGAAAAAGCAGTATTATATCAGTATTTAAAAAGTGATGTTAGTAGTGTCCTGCTGAAAAAGCAGTGGTATTATATCAGTATTTAAAAACTGATGTTAGTCGTGTCCGACTGAAAAAGCAGCGGTATTATATCAGTATTTAAAAAGTGATGTTAGTCGTGTCCTACTGAAAAAGCAGCGGTATTTTATCAGTATTTAAAAAGTGGTGTTAGTTGTGTCCTACTGAAAAAGTAGCGGTATTATATCAGTATTTAAAACATGATGTTAGTAGTGTCCTACTGAAAAGCAGGTGGCATTATATCAGTATTTAAAACATGATGTCAGTGGTGTCCTACTGAAAAATCAGCGGTATTATATCAGTATTTAAAACATGATGTTAGTAGTGTCCTACTGAAAATGCAGCAGTATTATATCAGTATTTAAAACATGATGTTAGTAGTGTCCTACTGAAAAGCAGGTGGCATTATATCAGTATTTAAAACAAGATGTTAGTAGTGCTCTACTGACAAAGCAGCTGTATTATATCAATATTTAAAACATGATGTTCGTAGTGTCCTACTGAAAAAGCAGCGGTATTATATCAGTATTTAAAAAATGAAGTTAGTAGTGTCCTACTGAAAAAGCAGCAGTATTATATCAGTATTTAAAACATGATGTTAGTAGTGTCCTACTGAAAAAGCAGCGGTATTATATCAGTATTTAAAAAATGATGTTAGTAGTGTCCTACTGAAAAGCAGGTGGCATTATATCAGTATTTAAAAAATGAAGTTAGTATTGTCCTACTGAAAAAGCAGCAGTATTATATCAGTATTTAAAACATGATGTTAGTAGTGTCCTACTGAAAAAGCAGTGGTATTATATCAGTATTTAAAACATGATGTTAGTAGTGTCCTACTGAAAAATCAGTGGTATTATATCAGTATTTAAAAAATGAAGTTAGTAGTGTCCTACTGAAAAAGCAGTGGTATTATATCAGTATTTAAAACATGATGTTAGTAGTGTCCTACTGACAAAGCAGCGGTATTATATCAGTATTTAAAACATGATGTTAGTGGTGTCCTACTGAAAAAGCAGTGGTATTATATCAGTATGTAAAACATGATGTTATTGGTGTCCTACTGAAATAGCAGTGGTATTATATCAGTATTTAAAACATGATGTTAGTAGTGTCCTACTGACAAAGCAGCGGTATTATATCAGTATTTAAAACATGATGTTAGTAGTGTCCTACTGAAAAAGCATCAGTATTATATCAGTATTTAAAAAAATGATGTTAGTAGCATCCTACTGAAAAGCAGGTGGCATTATATCAGTATTTAAAAAATGAAGTTAGTAGTTTCCTACTGACAAAGCAGCGGTATTATATCAGTATTTAAAACATGATGTTAGAGGTGTCCTACTAACAAAGCAGCAGTATTATATCAGTATTTAAAACATGATGTTAGTGGTGTCCTACTGACAAGGCAGCGGTATTATATCAGTATTTCAAAAATGAAGTTATTAGTGTCCTACTGACAAGGCAGCGGTATTATATCAGTATTTAAAAAATGATGTTAGTAGTGTCCTACTGAAAAAGCAGCGGTATTATATCAGTATGCAAAAAATGAAGTTAGTAGTGTCCTACTGACAAAGCAGTGGTATTATATCAGTATTTAAAACATGATGTTAGTGGTGTCCTACTGAATAACTGCTAACCTACATTCCAAGTTCTCTAATAAAGATTGTCTAAGTTGTACATCATGGTGAGGGGTTGTCTACTAAATGTGACAATGCTACATGTTTTAGGATTTAATTTAAGCCTGTTATTTGCTAATCGGCTACATATAAAGTTAAATCCTTGCTAAGCTCTGGAGTTTCAAAGTGTAACATGACAATAACTCCCATTTGACAGTATGCAAAGCAGGTTAGCCAAGAGGTCTTGTTTCATGGTTTCTGGAATATAAAAGAAAATGCTGAACAATAGTGTCCCAGGAGGGAGTCTTGTGGGAAACCATTGGTCACTTTCATACTCTCTGATGATGCTCCTGCTGCTCACAGAATGTAGGCTATGTTCTTTAGTCAATTTTCTGTCCATCTTACAACATAGAGATCACTTTGTAAGGCATTTAGCTTACTAATGGTGGAACCATGCAGAACCAGTATACTGACAATTTCCAAGAAAGTGTCTCCCAGTCTCCCACTGAGCTTATTTTACGGTCCCAAACTGAACTCAATAACACAATATTAGTTGCATATAACTTATCAGCCAAGTCACATTTTTACAAGGAAAATTCTTTATAGATAGAAAAATAGATTGGATTACTTGACTTGGCAACTAGTTAAACAAATATTGCTGGTTGGTTTGATGCAGTAGATATCTTCCTAGACCGAAATGAAATTCTGCTTGTTTATGGGGATTTCTATTGGACATGTGGCATAGTGCCCATCAGGCCTAAGGTTATTGTCAAAGAGGCTAGTGTGCCTCCCTTTGCTCTCAAGCTTGCCTCATCCTCCTAAACTGATGGAGCTCAAGAGCATAAGGTTAACTAGCTAGGGCACACACAACTAGGAATGAGGCGGTCTAAGTCAGATCTCACAGCTGTATTCCAAGCTGTGAGAAGCTTATCTGTTCCACCTGCACTGTGACGAGAAAGGAAATGATTGAAGATAGAAAAACATTTATTAACTGTTACAACTTCTGAATTCCTGTATGCCACAAGTTGAGGATTGGTGACTGTAACTGAGGCAGAATTATGACAACTGAAACAAGGTGGTGGTCAGACCACAAGGTAGATTCCAGCACTATGACAAAGGTATAAACAACAGTCTGGAACACCAAGTTAATGGTATGTCCAATACAATAGGTGGCAGCAAAGCTGCTCATAATACTGAGGAGTTCTTGAAACAGAGCCATTGACTCATCTTTTACCCAGTCATTAAAACCACTCATCACTAGCCTGTTAGGGTCTCAAACACTGAGTAAGTAACAACATCCGTGATCTCTTCAAGTGTTATACTTATTCTGCTGGACGGATAGCAGATGAGGCAGTAGCATCATTTAGGCCTTGGCCAATTGAAGAAGAGGGTAAGAACACCTCACTACCTTATATCCACTGTTACCTGGTTTAGGTTGCTGAACTGCAAGGAATACAGAGGGCATTGCAGCCACCAAACTGAGACAAATTTTTATCCATTCAGGTCAACATATTAAAGGAAAGGCCATCAACACACAAAAGGTCCAAAGCAGTAGTGGGATTTTTGTGGAAGGATCAAGCTTTAGAGTTAAGGTCCCTAACCAGGACCAATGGTGTCCAGGTCCCTGATGTCTACTAAGTTTGAAAGGGTTCCTTTTGGTACAGTATGAAAACTAGAAATTTAGTTAACATGTCATTCTGACCACTGGTTGTATATGTTCACCAAAATAGTCAGAACAGCTAAAGCATCTGTAAAGTTATGGTCGCAACTCAGGATAATATTTTGTACCTTACCCTGCTTCACCTCAAAATAAGAAGCCCTGAGCAAATATGTAGTGAAAATTCAGAGATGACATTGGATAAAAAAACAGGAGAGGTTCCCCAGAATATCATAAACTACCTTGGGTCAGAATTGTAAATACGCAAAAAATGTAAATTATATTAGAATGCCATTAGTAAAATGGTGGCACATGCAAAATAGGAATTAACCAATGTTCATTTGCAAGAACTTGGTGAAAAGCCCATAAAACAAACTGCAGATCAATAGCCAGAATGTGGCTATAACTCGTAAAGCAAAATACTTATACTCGGGTTAAAGATAAAGGTGGAGAAAATAAGACACTCTTATTAAGACACCGTTATCTTTGGCAGCACGGGCTTTAAAAGGGATTCAAGTTTCTGTCAATCCAAAGTTGTTAGTCATTAGTTAACTACAGGCGTATATAAGTAATCAGAAAGGTGGAACAGAGTGTAGGTGGGTATCTCCTGTAGAATCATGTTTCATAAGTACATTTTCCTAGAAAAATAGTGTGTACAGAGACAGTGGATCAAAAGATATTGAAAAGGTTATTTAAAGTTTGATTGGCAGTAGAAATGAGAAGGTCACCTAACATCCAGTGTCCTTGAAACAATGCGAATATAGTCAGTCCAGGCTGAACAAGTATATGATGCAAACAAGGAAAAGAGGTGACAGGTAAAATTGGTCTAAAATCATTAAAGTCTTAAAAATAAAATGGCCAGATTCCTTTTTAAGAAAGCATTATACAGATAAGTTCATCATTTGCTGACAAGCCACTTATGCAAGCAAAAAATTATGTTAGTAGTGTCCTACTCAAAAAGCAGCGGTATTATATCAGTATTTAAAAAATTATGTTACTGAAAAAGCAGCGGTATTATATCAGTATTTAAAAATGATGTTAGTAGTGTCCTACTGAAAAAGCAGTATTATATCAGTATTTAAAAAGTGATGTTAGTAGTGTCCTATTGAAAAAGCAGTGGTATTATATTAGTATTTAAAAACTGATGTTAGTGGTGTCCTACTGAAAAAGCAACGGTATTATATAAGTATTTAAAAAATGATGTTAGTAGTTTCCTACTGAAGAAGCAGCGGTATTATATCAGTATTTAAAAAGTGATGTTAGTCGTGTCCTACTGAAAAAGCAGCGGTATTATATCAGTGTTTAAAAAGTGGTGTTAGTTGTGTCCTACTGAAAAAGTAGCGGTATTATATCAGTATTTAAAAAATGAAGTTAGCAGTGTCCTACTGAAAAGCAGGTGGCATTATATCAGTATTTAAAACATGATGTTAGTAGTGTCCTATTGAAAAGCAGGTGGCATTATATCAGTATTTAAAACATGATGTTAGTGGTGTCCTACTGAAAAAGCATTGGTATTATATCAGTATTTAAAAAATTATGTTACTAGTGTCCTACTGAAAAGCAGTGGTATTATATCAATATTTAAAACATGATGTTAGTGGTGTACTACTGAAAAAGCAGTGGTATTATATCAGTATTTAAAACATGATGTTAGTGGTGTCCCACTGAAAAATCAGTGGTATTATATCAGTATTTAAAACATGATGTTAGTAGTGTCCTACTGAAAAAGCAGCGCTATTATATCAGTATTTAAAAAATGAAGTTAGTAGTGTCCCACTGAAAAATCAGTGGTATTATATCAGTATTTAAAACATGATGTTAGTAGTGTCCTACTGACAAAGCAGCGGCATTATATCAGTAATTAAAACATGATGTTAGTAATGTCCTACTGAAAAAGCAGTGGTATTATATCAGTATGTAAAACATGATGTTATTGGTGTCCTACTGAAATAGCAGTGGTATTATATCAGTATTTAAAACATGATGTTAGTGGTGTCCTACTGACAAAGCAGCGGTATTATATCAGTATTTAAAACATGATGTTAATAGTGTCCTACTGAAAAAGCAGTGGTTATTATATCAGTATTTAAAACATGATGTTAGTGGTGTCCTACTGACAAAGCAGTGGTATTATATCAGTATTTAAAAAATTATGTTAGTAGTCTCCTACTGAAAAGCAGTGGTATTATATCAGTATTTAAACCATGATGTTAGTGGTGTCCTACTGAAAAAGCAGTGGTATTATATCAGTATTTAAAAAATTATGTTAGTAGTCTCCTATTGAAAAGCAGTTGTATTATATCAGTATTTAAAACATGATGTTAGCAGTGTCCTACTGAAAAGCAGGTGGCGTTATATCAGTATTTAAAACATGATGTTAGTAGTGTCTTACTGAAAAAGCAGTGGTATTATATCAGTATTTAAAACATGATGTTAGTAGTGTCCTACTGACAAGGCAGCGGTATTATATAAGTATTTAAAACATGACGTTAGTAGTGTTCTACTGACAAACCAGTTGTATTATATCAGTATTTAAAACATGATGTTAGTGGTGTCCTACTGAAAAAGCAGCGGTATTATATCAGTATTTAAAAAGTTATGTTAGTGGTGTCCTACTGAAAAAGCAGCGGTATTATATCAGTATTTAAAAAATGAAGACAGTAGTGTTCTACTGAAAAAGCAGCGGTATTATATCATTATTTAAAACATGATGTTAGTTGTGTCCTATTGAAAAAGCAGCGGTATTATATCAGTATTTAAAACATGATGTTAGTGGTGTCCTACTGAAGAAGTAAGAAGCAGTGGCATTACATCAGTATTTAAAAGATGTTATTCGTGACCAACATTGTAAATCTTCAGTCTTTAAGCTGATGTGGTGAGTCACACACACAGAGCACATTATCCTACACATTACAAAGAGAGAGCCCATTCTGTTTACGTTGCATTAATACTACATCATCCACTGTAGTTTTGCAGAGTGGTCCTAGCCAGTCATAGACTTGCAGTAGCATTCTCGGATCTCTCTGACTAATCTACGTTACGTATCTTGACACCTAATTCATCAGAAGCATTTCAGTGCTTTTGTTTTTATGGTTTATTTTTGCTTTGTGCAAGGAATGGTCATGTGTACCTGAATGAGTGACTAAATCTGAGGTCACCAACCCTCAGGACAGGTTATACATGTTGTTGCCGAGTCATTTTCCATATGTAGAGCAATGATAAAATGTAAAAGTACAAAATGTGAAATGTTAAGTGTATATGTTTTAAAGGTTTAGCTCTGTACAGATTAAAAAGTGTTCAAATGTTTTACACCAACATCCTGGACAGAAAGTTTTAGGCTTTTAATGTAAGGACCCCTCCAGCATTCCTAAATTTCAAAGTAAAATATTCTGTCTTTTATTCCTGAGAGCCAGGAAGTGGAGCCCCCCCCCCCCCCCATTTTGCTATTTTATGTATGCATTTATATACTGCACTCTACAGATCACACTTCATCTTAGTCGACATGTGACATGAAAGGAATACTATGACAAAGAGGCATTATCTAGAAATTTAAATTTGGGAGTATTACCTAAATTAGCATCCTTTCCAGCAAAAGATGAAAGAAGATGAAGGAAGTCAGAGCTTCCTGCAGCATATATCTTATTCTGCTAAGAAATGTACCTTTTTTCTTGCACTGTATTGATGCAAAGTGCCTCTGCCATTGTAGCCAGCTGTCTGCAAGAGATGTTCATTCTTCTGTATGTCCCCTTTCTTTTCCTTGCATCTGTAGATTACGTTCTGTGAAAGCCTTTTTTTAATTGTGTGATCTATCCTCTGCTTCTTTTTGATTTGTTTGTCTGTCTTTTTCAGGAAAACTGATGCTGCATATAATTCTAAGTATTTAGTACTATTTTTGTCTAGATAGTATGGTAAAATAATGTTGCCATTTTGCCTTAAAAGATTTGTATGAAGGGATAAAAAAAGATAAAAATGAAGCAGTCAACAAATGCTTGCTTAAACTCTTTCCCTTGATTAGTCATGTGAAAGAAAATCTCCTTTGTTAAAATAGGATATGGCGGTGCATAACTAATTAAAATCTAGCTGTAGAGTTTATGTGAAGCCCAGGGAAAAATAGTTTGGATAATTTGCCATTTTTCTGCCTAACATTTTAATTTGCATGACTGAAAGCTGTCTTATTAGATTATATAGCGGTCTGCAATCTAACACTCAACAGTTCACTAAATTACTTCCAACACAGTAAAACGTATGATGATTTCTTTCAAATATTTAAAATGATAAGCATAAATATAATTATTATGATATAAAAGTCTGAACATGCACAAAACTAAATGCATAAGCAGGTTTATTGCAGTGTCACTTAAAATTTGTTACACTTCCTAGACAACAGTCTTTTAAAGCTTATGAATCCATGAACATATGCAGCATTATATCTGCTATAATACGCAGTTTTAATTTACACTTCTGAGGAATGTGAAAATGTTCTTTAGATGTGGAATATGAGTAAGCTATCGGAATGGATTACAATGTTTGCTTGAAGAGATTTAATGTTTCAAGTAGTGTGTGTGTGTGTGTGTGTGTGTGTGTGTGTGTGTGTGTGTGTGTGTGTGTGTGTGTGTGTGTATGTGTGCGCACGTGTGTATCTATACTTCTATATCTATATATATATATATATATATATATATATATATGTATATATATATATATATATGTATACACACACACACACACACACATATATATATATATATATATATATAGATATAGATATTTTATCTATAGCTGTCTGTGCACTATATATATATATATATATATATATATATATATATATATATTTTATATATATATATATATATATATATTTGTGTATATAGATAGATATATATGTGTGTGCGTGTGTGTGTTTGTATATATATATATATATATATATATATATATATATACATATATATATGTATGTATATAAGATTCATATACGTGTGTAAATGCATGAATGGCATTTAGAAGCATGTCAAGTAGTAGATTATAAAATAATGAAAGATCATTTAGTTAAACCAATGAATTCATGAAGCATCATGTAGCACACTTCCCATGTTATAGCTTAGAAAACCAGATGGTTTACTAACAGAAAAATGATATGCACATGCACCTGAAAATTTCAAAGAAACCATTTATTTTGTTGCAGGGGACTGTACAGAAAAATATCGTGCTTCAGAATACTTTTGTGACTGGTTGTGCTGCCTCTCTGCACTCAGTTTATTTTGTACAGGCTACTTAACTACTGTATATTCAAGTACTATAAGGGAAAAGGGTAAATTGTATGCTTTTTCAGTTACATCACTTATAGGTATCCATTTTTTTCTTTCATATTCAACCATATTTCAGAAAGCTAAAAAAAAAAAACTACCTGTTTTGCAACCCTATATTTATAGCATTTATTCTGATAACAAAATATGAACTATTTTTGCACCGCATTTCTAATGAGTGTTAACCCTCTAATCTTGCAGTTGCTGCAACTCCACCCCTGCAGTTTACCTTAGGGAAAAACCCTTTGCATAACACACCCGTTAAACAAGACACTCAGATATGCTTCCAATACACCAGCATATATGAACGACACTAAATCTGTTCCCTTCCTGTCCCTCACTCTAACACTAATCTACAAACACTTGTGCAGACATGCACTCACACACCTAATGCCAAATCTTTTACCTTTCCTGAAAGTTTCACCATTAGAACGCAAACTCATACTTTTTGTAACCACAAACACTCAAGTTTTCCACCTTTTCTCCATTCAGCAACTCAGGCACTCAGTAAATAGTGCATCTGATGAATTTCCCAAAGACTTCTGTCAGTGAACTGACTATATCAATAGGGTGTTATAGATATACATATAGAGATAAATATGATACACACACACACACACACACACACACACACACACATATATATATATATATATATATATATATATATATATCCAGGGATGTAAATGCTGTGGGAAGAAATAGCCAGGGAATTGTTATGGCTAGGCTTGTATAGGCCCTAGGTCCGATAGCCTAGTACCAACCTATGAACCTATATATAAATATATATCTATATATGGATCTAATTCGAAGTTCTGAGCTTTCAGAAGTTCGAAGTTCTTTTAGTCAAGACCATAAGATCGAACTTGTGAACGTTTGAAATGTTTAAATGGATATTGCTGTACAGCACAGAATGATATATTTACTGTTTTCTTCACTGTATTGCCATCTCGGAGCTTGTGTAGTTAATTAACAGGGGGGTTGTGGGGATGCAGGGGGTCTTTCTCCCCTGCTTAAACATACATTTTTTTGTTGCTGTTTGTGGTTTTTTATTTAAATTTTGAACTTTCACAGGTTAGATCTTATGGTCTCAATCATAAGAAATTCAAACTTGAGATAGAAGTAGTCTCATAGTGTATATATACTGAATATGTATGTATGTGTATGTATATATATATATATATATATATATATACACACATATATATATATATATATATATATATATATATATATATATATATTATATATATGTGTGTGTTTGTGTGTGTGTGTATCTCTCTCTCTCTCTCTCTCTATATATATATATATATATATATATATATATATATGTATGAGTCTAGGACACATGCTCGACTAGCATATGTCCGAATCACAAACAATGAACACACACGCATACACAAAAGCACTTAACATCGAAAAGCACTTCCGTGTATGTGTAGTTCAAAAAAAAAAAAATCTACGTTTCTGCAGGGGGGCTTCTTCCCACTGCACCCTCCACACACCCCCCACTTTATTATTCTCACTCCGAGATTGTACTACAGTGGGGAAAAGGGAATTTTCCATTACCCGCACTGTAGTCCAACCTACGAAACAGGCACACATACACGGAAGCGCTTGTCGATGTTAAGCACTTTTGTGTATGTGTGTTCGATGTTTTGTGATTCGGACATATGCTAGTCGAGCATGTGTTCGGATCCCATATATATATATATATATATATATATATATATATATATTTATATAAAAATCAGTGTGTATTACTATAACACAGCATTACCAGTATAAATAGTGCAACATACTTTTGGGGTTGCCACCAGTATAAAACTAAATTTGGTATCTGACTGTTCCGCAGAGTGCAAGAAAGCATGTTTTTTTTAAGGACAAATGGCTAAAATGAAGATGAGTCGATCCCTGGTGGTTTAGTGGTTAGTGTTTGGCACTCTCACTGGCATGGCCTGAGTTCAACTCTCAGATAAGGAATGTCAGTAGTTTTTTTTTTTTTGGTTGGGGTTTGGCATAATGGTTAAGGTGTTTATCTCATAAACATAAGGTACAGAGTTTAATTCTCACCTTTAGAAGGGGAATTGTCCAGGCTTAAAATAGCTGACACAGGCAGCTAGCTTAGTAATTACCTATGAACCTATATGAGACACACAGTCTCATGTACTAATGTGTAGTTAAAGTGTAGTGTGGAGCATACCTGCTATTAATATTGGAAAAAAATCTGTTTTTGTTTCTTAATGTAACTGAGTGTTGTGCACAGTGCAAGAAACCATATTCTTTTTACGGACAAATGGCTAGAATGAAGAGAAAAGTGGCTCCAGGTGTTAACATGCACATATGTAAAGTAAGGACAAAGGCAAACATTGAGAAAGTTGGAGTTGTTTGAAGAAAAGTTCTTGAGAAGTGCACAGTTTACTTATGTGAGGGAGAAACAAGCTGAAGCCAGATCAATAGGTTCTTGAAGGGTCATCAGAGGGAGGCTGTTTACTTTAGCATTTTATAGTTTTATTTATTCATTTTTGGTGTTGAGTTTTTGTTTTGTGTACACTCAGCACCAAAAATGATTAAACAAAACCACAAAATACTAAAGCAAACTAAGCAAGCAATAATGGCCAATAGAGTATGTATTAATGTGTAATTAATGCCTGGCCAGGGGTGTTATAAGGCCTGACCCTGGACGGGCATTAATTACACATTAACACATACCCTGGAGAGCATTATTGTACTTAGAGAATGAGTTGTCTATAAAATTGTTGTGTTTTACTTACTATATTATTATTTTTTTTTTTTTATATTTTTGATGTAAAATAGTTCCTATGCCTAATGTTTCACATTTGTTGTACTATGTGTTCATGGTGTTGGAGGAAACTTTTTGCATCCAAAATATAACACTTAAAAAATATACAGTTATTTACTTTATTTTTTGGTCCTTTAGTACTAAACCACTCAGTTTCTTGCCAGTGACTGGAGATTGATTGAAGTTACTAAATAATGGCATACATTTGAGTTTCAAACTATTATTTTCATCAGAAAATTCATGCTAATGCAAATCCTTGTGATTAAGCAAGCTTTTCATTTTGTAAGAACACTAATTAAAATCTGTTCCTATTTTTGAGCCTTTGTTCCCTCTTTATTTTAGTCTTTATCTAGATTTCTTCAGTTGAAAGATCCAGAAGTATAAAAACCTATTTACTGTCACTCTCGCTTAGTGTCTCACCCACACCTCTTTTTCTGAAAATGTATGCTAACACAAATCCTAATAAATAATCAAGTAAAATATGGTCCTATTTTAATCTTTTGTCCCTCGTTTATTTTAGGATTATCCAGGTATTTTGAGCTAAGAGTCAGCAGAGCATACCTTTCAACTGTCCAGATTTTTGGCTCTTATGTTTGGTCCCATCCTCAAAAAATCTGTAGTTTTCTGGCAAATCACTGGGGATTGAACTCATTAAATAATGACAGACATTTGAGTTTTAGACTTCATATATTTTGGATAATACATGCTAATGGAAACCCTGTTGTTCTAGCAACTGTTTAAGTTTATAAGAGCAATATTTAAAATCTGTCCTTATTTTTTGTCATTTGACCCTCGTTATCTGTGGCTCTGTCCAGATTTCTTGTGCTGAGAGGTTGAGTATGGGCAAGAGTTATGCAAACCTCTTAACTGATGCTGTTGATGCCAGGGATCGGTGTCACTCTTCACTGTCTCTCACACATACACACACACACACACACACACACACACACACACACACACACACACACACACACACACACACACTGTTTTCAGTTTAATTTATTTTACACTCGTTAAACAGCAAAAGTGCTGCTTAGCAAGTGTAAGATAACGGCTCGATCAATCTCTCAGTCACATACACACATACACTCTCACTCAGACATAAACACATACACACTTTTTTTAAAACTTTTTTCTTTATTATTTTACACTCACTAAATAGCAAAAGTGCTGCTTAAGGAGTGTAAAATATTGGCTGGAGCTCCACAGCAGCTTCATATGGTGCCATGAAGTGGTGGACTCAATTTTTAGCGGACATTAGTTGTATATTAATACCCTGCTGGAGAACACTCTTTCTCCAGTCAGGATGCAATTTACAGATCACCCGTTCTTTAATGTAAAATAAAAGACGTCTTCTTTTCAGTAGTAGAAAAAAAAGCTCATTTATTAAATTTATGAAATCCTGAACGTGCTCACTCATAGATAAAATGTCTACAGTCTCCCACTTATATAAAGCAAAACAGTCATAGAACAGGGTAGGTCAAAAATACTAATAAAAACACAACACATAACAATTTCAACATGAAGCCTCATATATCAGCAGCCAAGATGTATATTGTAACATAACACCTAAAACAAACTATATAATGTTAACACCAAAATAGAAAAAAATCAAATATAAGTCAGTTCTCTTCAAATATACAAAAACACTGCAGTTCATGACAATATACAAAATGAAAAAAAATGAAGTAGAGATCTGACAGACAAAAGAGAGATGTGGTTAATACAGCTCATGAAATGCTTAATGTACAAACATCTCTTTATGTTTACCTTATTTGTAAAATAGTGACAATTGTAAAACACTGGAATACCCTCTTTCTTGCCTGATTAAGCCAAGTCAACTAAACCTGTAGGCTCACAAAATGTAGGAAAGCATTTACCCATCTGCAGTGTCTTACGTTGTCTTTGTCCCCAATGGACATTTCTGAGATCAGTAAATGAGTTCTGGTCATCCACTAAAATTGCAGTCCCTCCTGAAAATTTACAATATTAAGTAACATGTTCCGAACTTTAGCCCATGGTGTCGATGCGTGAACAAATACCATTATGACTAATAAGCCTTGACAAACAGCTTTGATTATATCAAATGTCCTTTCTGAGTATTGCAGTCTCCTTGAGTATTTAATCTGAAACCATGTTTAAGCAGTATTGCTTATCCCTCTTTCTTCAGTCAAATAAAACATGAATCTCCTCTAATAACTTCCTCTGACTTTCTTCAAGCATTCTTATTTGGTTAAATATATCTCTTGAAAACATTTGCAGTGTTAGATTGGCTAGGTCATTCCATTAATGTTCAATAAAGATCAGTGAAACATTGTGTCTTTGTTTACCATGAAGTTCCATAGTCACTTTGGCCGGACAATAGTCTGTGTCAAGCCTCTCCATTGAATGCTGATCTGCAGTGGTGCCTTCAGGGTCCTTTTCTTGCCGGGGAAGAACAAGGGCACAGTAGCTAGTTACTGGGGCATGTAAGAAGTAAAAAAAATAAATAAATAAAAACACCGAAGTACTATACCAGTAAAGTACAGAATACATGAGGTGTGGTAACAACTCACCCATAATACACAGTTAAAAGCAAAAGACCATATCCCTGTGAAAAAAATGTGAATGACAGTCTTACATATCGTGGCAGTGTTCACAACACATTAAAATACTAAGTTGTCATAAATTCAAGAACAGAAAGTGGGACTTATTTTAGTTGTGTACTTCATTGTAAGGAAATATTTTACATTTTGTCAACATTCAAGATAAAGCATACATCTTTCCAAAGCAGACACTGGTGAATAGCAAAGTAGTTTTAAATGTCAAAGTTTTTGAATTAGAAGTAAGAGTGGTCAGTTCCAGACCTCCTGAGTTACACTGACAATTTTGACAACTTGGGAAGAATGTGAGAGAGGTACGCTAGTTTATTTTGTTCAATATTTACATTACAACTACTGATAAAAAGGTAAGAGCTGCTATGAGAATACAAATCAGAGTAATTCAAGCAAAAAAGTGAAAATGAAAAAAAGTTACAGAAGTTGAATAAGATGCCTGTGACTCACATTACTGCCTTTCTATTTACGTGAAAGTTAAAAAAAATATTTCTTTATGTCTTATACAGACATTACTCATATAAAGAAGGCTTGAAGTGGATTCTGGGAAAACAATCTTCATTATCATTTTACAGCAGCAGGCCCACTGAGATATAATAACCAAATACTATTTAATGATTCTGGTACATTGAAACAGAGCACAAAGATGATTGGACCCATTATTCCTGTCATAAAGAAACAGAAAACCAATCATCTTTCTACTCCTCCTCAAATTTCTTTAGATAGGAGTTTTTTACAGGAGCAAGCCCAGGGTTTAATTCAGGCTGTTGCTTTTTCTTATAAAGTAGTTTCTGATAAAAGAAGCAGGGATTCTGCTTATTTTGAAGACATTCAAAATTCTAAATCTGAAAAATAAGTTGCAGGGAGGGATACAAGTTTTTTTTTTCCTTAAATTTCTGATACAGACTCAGAGGAGAGCTCATTGTCTAATTCTCCCTGTGAGGGTTTCTCTTTCTTTGAGACTATTGCAGGAACGTCAGTGTTTTCAGTGAAAGAACACTGAGGTTTCTTAGTTTCTCTGATAATACTACAAATTGTTACAGAAGGATTTTTCAGAACACACACCCATTCCTCCTCTTCTGTCTGCTTCAGAGAATGTGTGTGTTACTTACTGCCTGCAGTTTTCTTGATAACCAGCCAGCTGTTCCTAAAAAGGCAGACAAGATATATCAAGTTTTTCAATCTTTTAAATTTTATGCTCCATTCCCAAGTATGACCCAGCAGCTATAGCTTTAGTTGATCCCACTCATATTACGCACTTAGTTAATTACAGTTGAACTCTTTCTGATAAGGATGAGAAAATTCTTGATAGATATGGGAGAAAGTGTTTACTCCTGCAAATGTGATTGTCAAAATTTTGAATTGTTAGGTATCTGTAGTTATGCAGAATGTTTTATCTGTAGCTTCTTCTTGTGAGGAAAAATCTGCTTTAAATAACTTAGTTTTTTTTTGCAATTGCACAGGTCACTACTCATTGTTTGCACTACTCATTGTGTGTGTGTGTGTGTGTGTGTGTGTGTGTGTGTGTGTGTGTGTGTGTGTGTGTGTGTGTGTGTGTGTGTGTGTGTGTGAGAGAGAGAGAGATTGTGCTGATACTTAATCCAGGGCTATGGCCACTGGTACTGTTTTAAGGAGGTTTTCATGGCTGTATTCTCAGAACCTCCCAGCTGATATTAAAATTAGATTTTAAATTGTCCCTTGGGTAGAGATTTAGTATTTGGCCCCTCTGCTGCAGAGGTGATCAAAAAGTGTAATGAAAGAGGCAAGTCGATCCAGGGAATCTATTTTTATCCCTTGTTTTTCAAGTTGTCAAGAGGAATTCTTCTCTCCTTATCCAATTGTGGCAAATATAGTTTAAACACTCTCAACAAAATTCAGTTATGCAGACTTTTAAAATGAAATGGCAGGGGGACACAAAAAAAGTGTCAAACCTCCCAGAACTTATGACAGTACAACAAGTCTGAATGACTTTTCAAGGCACTTTGTGACTCCACCCCCTTCCCACTCTGGCTTGTTTTTTTTTTTCCTCCAGAAAGTCTGAATCTCCATTTTTCTATTAGACAGCTCAATGTTTCAGAAAACGGCTTCTGAAAATCCTTCATCAAGGTTACACATGGCAGTGGGAGGAAATTCTTCCTTTCTTGAAGGGGGGCATTCCTTATCCAACAGGTCAGACTCTTTTGTTTCTACCTGTTCTTCTTCACATACTGTTCCAAACCGTGATAGAACCAGTTCCTCCTTCCCAGGTGGGGAAGGATTTTTATTCAAAGATGTTCCTTGTGCCAAAGAAAGAAAGAAAATGCTTGTAGACCAGTTCTGGAACTTTCTTTTCTATTCATTTTTGTGATAATGCTGAAATTCAAAATGATGTCACTTCATGAACTCTTACCTCTTCTTCCTTGTTCAAGTTTGCTGGTAACACTAGACTTAAAAGTTGCTTTTCATCACATCCATATTCGCCCAGACTTAAGATGTTCCTGAAGATTTTGTGTGTCTGGATCACATTATCAGCTCTCAGCCTTACCCTTTGTACTATCTGCTGCACCAAGAGTGTATACAAAGTGTCTAGCTGCAGTTATAGCTCACTGCAAGCTACAGGTTATCCACATTATTCCATATTTAAATGACTTGCTCATCTTTGCACGGTCTTTTTCAAATTGTCAGGAATCTCTCTCTTGGATGAGAGATCTCTTACTCAATCTGGGATTCCAAGAGAACATTCAAAAGTCTTTCTTCACTCCCTCACACAGGATTGTGTCCCTGTGATATCAACAAGACACCTCAGTTTAAAGAGCTTTTCTTCCACAGAAAGAATGTTTTTTTTATTTGGATTTATTTCTAAGATTTTCCAATCAGATTTTGGTCACTGTGAAGCAGTACCTTAGATTTGGGGTTTCATGGCATCTATGAGTCTCACGATAGCCCTGGCAAGACTCCACATGAGAAGGATACAGTGGTATCTGAAATCTCTTTAGTCCCAGTGTCAACATCCTTTATCGTTTCAAATCCCATTGCTGAGGTTTGTTAGAAAAGAGATCTTTTGGTGGAGACAACAGATATCCTTAAATCCAGGTCTCACCATCTCCCTCCCTGCTCCAAAGCAATCAGTCACCACAGCTGTTTTGGGCTTCTTATCAAGAGTGAACCAGGAGCAGTGCCTAGTTAAGTGATGTGCTCAAAATCACAAAGGAAGAAAATGGAGGTGAAAGGATTCAAATACAGCACTTTTGAGTGCAGGAAGGAGTTCATTGACACAAGTGGCAGGCAGACAATTCCATGTCACTTAAAAAGTTAACAAAGCAATATGCATTGCATGGATGTGCATTATCTGAATGATAACTATGAATATGTAATGGCTGGCATTATTGACTTACAGTAATCCTAATCTTCACTGATTTTTCAGAAAAAAAATAAGTTAGCAAGGGACAGAGAATAAATATGAGGCAAAATTACTGATACTTTGCAAAGAGGCAAACTGCTCTAATTCGCTTAAAATGTTAGCAGCGCAGCAGGTTTTGAATCAGCATGCATTTTCTGAGCATTTAAACAACAAAAAACTATGAAATAAAATAATTGCTATTTCCAACTGACTGTAAGTATTAGTGATTTATCAGAAGATGAATGCAGAAGATTAATGCTGTAAAGTGTAAACTCTTATGAGCTGCTTCCTGTAGTCAAAGGTATGGGGTTTAATTCTGTCTACTGTTATTTGCCAACTGTGTGACTTTGAGTAAGTGGTTTAACCAGGCAGTACTCCTGGGTTACCTCGTTAACTGGTTTATAAGATAGAAAAACAAAAATAAAGTGCATTTGTATGTGGCTAAATACTCATGTGCAGTTTCTGAACAAATAAGCACAGAGCCAGCTCATAGTCAAAATGTACCTTAAGTAGAGTAATGGACCATAAACCCCTCCCCCTCCCCGCAACCATCTGCAGCCATGCTGGTATCAAATTACTTGCTTGTCTCTTTCAAGCTACTATAAAACACTGTTGAAACCTGTCAGTGTGCATACTGTTTTTTATTTACTTTTACAATGACCACAGTGATTTGGAATTAATGTACAGCAAAAACATTTACAGCCATTTGAAGAACAAAACAAAACACTCTTGACACTGACACTCAGCATGAGCATGAGCTGTTAACTTCTCTTCCTATAAAACTCACATTTATTGAAAATGCATCTGGCATTCTATTAAACTACAATAGAGATGCAGGGATTCATAGCCAAGTAGCACATAGTGAAGCAATGATTAACAGCTGTCTGAAAGTTGCAGGAATTCAAGACAAATCTGGAAATAATTTGCTAACAGCTTGGGACAACCTACTTGTGAAATGACTTTGTTAGGCTCACACTACGCTAATGCAGGCTGAGGTCGAAAACTGCACTACAGGAAATAGTTCATAACCGTAACTCATCTGCACTAATTATGAGGTGGCTGTAACCCAGTACAGTGCATTCCACACCCTTGTGCCTGCACAAAACAGGTTAAATTAAAAAGGCATTTGCAGTTACTATTTTAACATTAAATTTGTTAATTTAATGCTGTGCAGTTTATTCACAGACAAATAAGCACACTGTCAACAATCAACAAACCAAGGAAACCAAGATCATACCGAAAGAACGTGGCTTATATGATGAAGCCCATGTTTTCTACAAATGATTCCAATGCAGGATACTCATACAAACACAAACACACACATAGATGTAACCATCAATTACATCCCCTTGTACAACTGCACACATTCATATGTTTGCTTGTGATAAAATGAATGAACAAATACATAAATAATGATCAAGAAGTGTAATTCAGTTCACTACTGAGATAACAATACAGTGCAGCCCATTGCACACCCCATGCCTTCCCAACCTCATATGTCAAGAACTAGAGACAAAAATCCAACAATCACAAACAGGTTTTAAATCTTTCTCTAATATACGTAGAAAGTTGCATTAGCAAGCCTTTTCTGAAGGACACAAAGTCTGAAACTCACATGCCTGACATTATTTAGTGACTGTAATCCACAACAGTGTGCCAGAACAGATCAAAGTAATTCTCAGTGTCTTTACTCAAGAATTCTGGACAAAGTGTGTGTGTGTGTATGTGTGTGTGTGTGTGGTGGTGGGGGGGTCAAGGCAAAATGAACAAATTTTAGAATCTATTGTTTTATCCATTTGTTAACCAGATAAACCAGCTAGAGAAAGAGCCTTTTTCAAGTGTAACCCAGCAGTCTTGAGTGACTTACCCAAAGTCATACTGTGGGCAAATGGAGTTGAGGTGGGAGAAATCAAACATTGCACGTTTGACTACAGAAAGCAATTTAACAGCTCAGAGCCTTAAGTGTCAGGCAGCTCTAGTTTACTTAACAGGTAATAGGTGTTATATGGACATGCATTTTCTGAACAATAAGAACCACAATACCCTAATAACTGATTTAGCAAAAAGAAAAAAAAAAAAAAAAAAAAAAACTTAAGGGAGGATAGCAGATGGTGTAGAGGGTTAGAGCTCCAAACTCTTAATCAGCTGCCTCAAGAGTTCAAGATTTAATTCTCTCTATCTCCAATTGTGTGTCTGATTAGTCTGAGCTAGTGGAATATGGCGGCACCTTGTATGGCAGCGGCCTCTCCAGCTGCCGATATGCACTTTTTGTTTTTACGTCCTTTTTTTTATATGGTGAGTCCTCTTTCTTGTTGAGTGAGCGGTTGTCACAGAGGAAATTGCTTGTGGTGTCCTCAGTAGAATTATTGCTTGTCATTGTCATTGTCTTTTTTTTTTTGGAACATAACATTGGAACGCTGGAAGTCGTGCCTGCAATGGAGAGCCGAGCCGATGCGAAGTGCGGGAACGGAATTTTCGTTGGGCTATGTAAATGGAGTGTAAATGGATTGACTGACCCTGAGATGTGGTGGATGGGGAAGGAAACAGTGAAGGAGAAGGTTTGGATGGTGGACTGTGAAGGTCGGTAGTGTTGGAATGAAATTCTTTGGTATCTGGTGATGGTGTGGCCATTTGGGCCTGCAGGTAGAGGTGATTGTGAAGGATGTAGTTGGAAAGAAGGTCAGAAGGAAAGACTTTGGTGTGGATGTTAATAGGATGGAAGGTTTGTGGTAAAGGGGATGGTCAAATGAAAGGACTGGTTCAAAATGTTGATGGTGATCCATGGAGTTGGCAGCAGGGTATTGAGAGCAGCCATGTATCCCATTTGTTTTTAAGCTGCTGGTCTTTGGTTGGCATTTCATTGCTGCTGTTTGAGTGTATTGCTGTTTCTCGTTATATGTTGTTTTATGTTGTGTGTTATGCTGTATGCTTTTTTTTTTGTGCATGTGCTTGGAGGAACGAAATTTTGTTCAGTTGTAATTAGATTCCAGTTATAGTTGAATGAAACAAAGTTACTTTGACTTAGACTGGGCTTCGGTACCAGTCATTTTTTTTGTGTTAGACCCTCTTGTAAGATACTGATATCATGGGGGTAATCTGTGATAGTTCCCACTTTACACTCATCTGTGAACTGGAGTGCTTTGACATTAGCCTTGACTTCTGAGAAGTAAATGCCAAACAGGAGCAGATCAACATGGAGCCTGAATATACTCCACTGGTGACCAGTCTCCTGGTGGAGGTGGTCACACCAATCCTGACTACTTGAGCCTTATCTGTGAGCCAGCCAGCAATCCAGTGAGTTGTGTAGGAATTGTTGCCTAGTTCTGAGAGTTTGTCAACAATACCTGGGTATTGTATTGTATTGAATGCCTTGGCCAGCTCAAAGTAGGCAGTATGCACCATTTTCCTCTCATCCATAGCCTTGGCGACCCTCTCAAAGAAGTCTACTAGGCTGAGTAGTCAAGACCTTCCCTTAGCAAAGGCAAATTGTGATGGGTCCAGTATCTCTAGGTCACCAATATCCTTGTTGATCATTTCCATGATAATTTCTCCTATGGTTTTGCATATCAGATTTGTCAGACTGATGGGTCTGCAGTTCCTAGGTTCAGTTAATGCTCCACCCTTATGATGAGTGTTGACCATTGCAGCCCTCCATTCACCTTGCATGTAACCTGTTTTGAGGCTGCAGTTGAAGAGTGCCTCAAGTGGTCACACAAAGTTATGTTTTAGGCTATTTAAGAGGCAACTAGGGATATTTTTGTGGCCTGTTGAAACAACATTTTTGGCCTTAGTGAGCACTGCCAGGAACTCCTTCCTGTTGATAGTTGGGGGGGGGGGGGGGGTATGCTAGAAGGAATTTCACTGGGGTAGTGAAGGAGGGTGTGAGGGTGGAAGTTAGAAGTTAGAGATAAATGTTTCAGCCATTAGATTCACTATGTCACCCTCTTCACTGAAGGTTGTGCCATTTACAACTAGTTCTGAACACTGCTGAGTGTTATCTTTAAGGTTCCTGACATAGGTGAAAAAGGCTTTGTTATAGTCCTTAGACTGGGAGGCTATCCTGACCTCATAATTGTCCTTGATGGACTTTATTAGACCTCTTAATTTCTTGTTTAGTTGAGTCAGACAGCTGTTGTCTCTGTGAGAGTTGCTCTTTCTGATTTTATCCTTAACTTTTTTTCTTTTGTTATATACCGTTAGGATAAGGACTTTACCAATTTTTTTTTCTTTTTAGTGTCAGATTTGGACTTACTTTTGGAAGGTGAGCAAGCATCATTGACACCATTTACATGTTTGTACAGTGTTTCTTTGAATAATTCTGCATAGCTAGCTGTGTTCTTGGGGTTTGGGTGAGCCTTGAATTTTGACAAATTATCACTTAATAGGATGTAATTTGCTTTAGACTATTACCTAACTGCTACAGCTTTGTGGTCCAGTCTCACCAATGAGGACGTGACACAGAGGCAGCTGCAATGCTCTTCCTTGTTGGGGAGTACTAAGTCTAGTATATTTTATTCTCTGGTTGTAGTGAACACTGTCTGGTCCAGGGTGTTCATGTTGATATAGTCCATGAAACGTGCCTGTGACTTAGAGGTAATGTACATTTCCCAGTCTGTAGAAAGGTAGTTAAATTCTCCCATGAATAGAGGATTTGGTTGGATGGTGAGCACCTGTAGTAGATCTAGATAAGAGATGTGATCTTCATGGGTTGTAGAGGGTAACTTTTAGTTGGCCATGCCTAGTAAGGAACCTTGTCTATGGAAACCTGAATGTGGATGAACTCCAGGTCATGATTCTGTTTAACCAAGATGGAATTGTATTTGCTGCTAAAGTAGATTGAAACTCCTCCACATTTAGCACCCGTCTGTGCTGCTGTTAGCCTTCATTTGTGGAAGGCACTTGAACATCTGTTGTACTTTCTGTTTCTTTAAACCAAGTCAACAGAGATGTCCACATTCTGCACAGTGAGGAGAGCTTGTAGATTGTGGCGTTCCTTGTTTAGGGTCCTAGCATTGAGCAGTAACACCTTAAGGTTGGTATGAGGCTTTTTGTTTTCCTGTGGTGGTAGTTTTGACATTGCCTAAAAAAGGCTCTAAGCGGGTAGGAAAATTTTAGCCAGCATCCAAAAGCCCAGGGGAGAACAGGTGCAAAGCAACATGGAGTGTTAACCATGTCCTCCCATGTGGATTAATATTGGATTCCCCTGGCATGACACCAGAAACTAAGCCAAATTATTAAAAGCAATAATTTTCAGTTCATACTGTGGCATCATCCCCGGTGAAGGTAGAATGCTGCTTAATGCAAGGCACATAACTGTCTGTGACATATATTCAGAGAGGTCCATAATGTTACTTTTTAAGTAAGTTACAAGATGAAATGACACCTCCAGTGCTAATGGCAATAGCCTAAGTAGTTTCCCCTAATGACTCACAACAGCTCATTGGCCAGAGGCTGCCTGATGTCCGTTCCCTGGCTTTTAACTGTACGTCTTACATTTCTCCCACTTTTTTGCATAGCCTATACATGATGTGTTGACTATTCAGGAATTAAATGCTCTAAGCACATTTTAATATGGAAACAACAGGCAACTTTATGTCAGAGAAAAAGAAAGAAAAAAGTCTCTCCAAAGAGCTAGAAGTCCCTCAGTCTGAAATGCTATGCCCTTTACATAGGAAATTAGCAATAAACATAACCCCTTAATAAAGAACAAAGACATAGAGAAGCACATGCATATTCCATTTCCCTTTTGCATCTAACCATTTCTTTAATCCATCTGTTCTCATTCAGATGTCTCCATTCAAATGCCCCTTCTCAGACCGCACATGTGAAGTGACCTGCATTATATATTTTCTCCCTCTGGTCTAACTTCTTCTGGAACAAGGACATGGTTCTAGAATCTTCTTCTCCATTTGGCTGTTTTCTGCTGTCCACAACAGGCCTTCATCTTCCTTTCAGTTTTTGTTTTGCAAGACCCCAATTTAATCACTCTGTCAGCATCATCCAGTTCCAAAAATGGTCCCTGATTTGGAAAAAAAAGGTTTGAAAAAATCTGGATGCACTAACCTGAACCGGAGTTTATGATAATGATATAGCTTCATCACGGGAATTAATTTATTCTTCTGGCTCATCTCAAGACTTTACTCCTGCTCATAAAATTGAGTTTCTTTATAAAATAGTACTTTCCCAGGGCTCAACCATTAACAGTACTTTCTCTTCTTGCAAGTAAGTAGCAAATGTCAAAGTCAGCTCTTAAGATTTTTTCAATACAGGTAATGAACCTGAGACAAAAATTATATTTATTTCCAGTTACAGCTCCTACCTACTCTTACAAACCCATCCACGTTGCCAGAAATGTTCTGTAGAATTCCTTTGGGTCACCTGACTTAGCGTGCTCTGATATACTAACAAGTGGCAGTTTTTTCTGCTATGCTGTGTATTCCATCCCAATCACCTGAACACTCAAAGTGCTGTGCATTGATTTGCATGTTGGATGCATAGGTTTTCATGTTCTTGGTGAGCCTCAGAAGCATGGTGATCAGTGCCCCCTCTATCTCTTTAAGTCTCTCATATAATACTCCAATATCTGATACATTTGTGAGAACGTGTTCAGGATATGACTGAGCAGCACTCGGTCAATAGTAATAGGCCCTTTATCTGAAGGAGACCATGGGGTGGAAGGGATGGTCATCATTTGTTTCTTTGGGGGAGGGTAACCATTTAGCTTTTTTCCCTCATCTTTTTCTCACATCAAATATTTTCTTCATTAAAGACAATTAATAATAATGTCTCTTAAATTCCTGTCTGTGTACCAGTGAAAAAATGTACTCATAGTTAAAATATTCCTGATTAGGAAGTAACAAAACAAGGAAGAACATTTAATGCATAGTGCTTAGCAGCCAAAGTTTTTTAAACATTATTTTCAACAAAGGCCATCAGCTGTGCAAAGCTTAACAGTCAGTGGTTAAGTTTTCAACACAATATCTATGGGCTACTACAGTGTGAAGTGTGACATTGAATTTTTCCTATCAAATTCAAAATATGATTTGTGAAAATGACTAACAGTATTTTTAAATGCAGTTTTTCAATGGTACACAACATTTTGAAAAACAAGTTCTGTAAAATGACTACCCTCACAATTTCTTACAAAAGGTATACTTATTTAAAAATGTATAAAGGCTGCACATCAGTAAATTAGCCACAATGCATGGAAGAACTATTTTGTATTAAAATGTACTATAAAACATATAATTATCACACATAAATTTCTAAATGAAAAAATTGGATTTCAAAAAATGTAGCTGTGTAGTTTATATGTGCAGTAATCGTACAGATATTACTGCACACTCAGGGACTATAAGGGAACTTGCCCTTCAGGTTCATGCTTCACAACACTTCTCAGTGTTTGCAGACCTCTCATCTGTACATATTTTAGAAGCATGTACCTATTTTCAGGCTTGATTTCCCTCTTTGTATGATATACCAAGTTTTGGAGGTATGTTCCTATTTTCAGGCTTGATTTGCCTCTTCATGTGGATTTCTGAATCTAGTCTCTCATCACATACGTATGACTTTGAAGGTGTTTAATAGACAGAAAACCAACGTGCACAACCAACAGAACAGTGGTGTTCATAATTAAAAGAACCAAGACTCACATCATGTCTTTTTCAGTGTTATAAACCTTTTAATATTTTTCAAGCAAAGTAGTAGTTATGCCTCCAGCAATTTGCAAATATCTATATTTTAGCCTGCAGGATAAACTGATTATCTTTGTTAACACCATGGCTTCTCACCTCCCAGGTTGTTCTACTTGCTTTGTGCCATCTTATTTTTTTTTTTAATTCAAAGCTCTACTTTAAGAATAGCTAATAAAAGCACAGAAATCATTTTGGTTTTAGTGTGTCAAGAAGAAGCTTCCCTTCAATCTTCATTACACCAAGATATACATTTGTATTCTTATCAACAGATACAAGTTCTGCATGTATCCTAAATTGCCTTGGCATTAGCAGATGATGAGTGTTTCCTTTAAGAAAAGCAACTGCTTCTGGCCTTATTGAAGTGAGAGCACAGACTATTTCCCACTTATATGGGCATGCAAAACTGCTCACTTTGTAACAGAATATGCAGCAGTCTGTCACAGAGCACCCACCCTCAGCGAACACACACTTTGCGAAATGGCAAACTCCCACGTGATGCACACTGTACTTAGAGGACAATGTACTTTTCAGTTCTTTTTCTTGCTCTGAAAGAAACTGTCATGAACAAGGTCCACGGAAAATAGTCCCATTCATGCAATACAGGTTCAGGGAGAAGAGAGTGAAATGCTGAAGCCAGTATCATGGTCATGGACTTCTCTTCTATTATAGTTCAGTTGATAGTGCGTTGAAGATAAGTTAACTTTATTTTATTTTTCAAATCATAGTTTTTTTTCTTAAATCTGTGCAGTGCCTTACTCAACTATTAGTTCTTTTCTTACCATAAATTGTGTACTCTTTAACAGTAAATATGTTAGATTATATGATTCTAGCTAAAACATACACCTTAAAAATAGAGGAACATAAGCAGTGGAGAATTGTTGTAGGCTGAGTAATACACGGAAAAATGGAAGTTATACTTTAGGGTTCCCAGGAAGCAGAATAACAACCTAGCTGTGCTACAGGTGCCGCAGCAACAGCAGTTGCATTCACTGTTAATATAAAAGAGTTTATACATTTCTTGATTCGTAAATAAACACATATTTATATAGATGTGTTATGTAGCAAGATGCAGCGGAAAAGGTTTGTCTTCTTTATTGAGTGTTACATTGAATCACTCAACTTCCTGACCTACTGATTGTTTAAAAAAATAGTGTTTGGGTTTAATAAAGTAAAGAGTGATTTTTTTACATTTTTATGCTGATTAGTAAAGATATTTAACAGTGCCATAAATCTCAGCCTCCATATAATTGTGCGTGGACATAGAGAAAAATAAAACAACTCCAATGTACAACAAATTCACATTGTCACATTTAGCCTACTATCTTTGAAAGACACATTTTAATGGGACAGTTCCAGAGATGCAGGTATTTTAGTCTTAAAATTGTCTTTTTTTAGTCTATCCCCTTTCTTTTCTAAAATAAATAATAAAATGATGGCATAACTTTCCTACCTTTGATTGTTAAATGCTCAAGAAGAAACACTGATCAACAAAAGTTAAATTATTTGGAAAAGTCCTGATTGTTGATGACAAATTCATGGAAATCCTGTTTCGTTGAGTTTGCCTCTCTTTCACCAGAAATTTCATCACCTGGAAGATGTTATATAGGCTGTGGTGTGGGGAGCAATGACTGATCCCAGCAACGCTGTCTCAGAGATTTGCAAAAAATATGAATGCCTTCTCCTAAAGGGATATGTACAGAGAATATTTGATGAAATGGGGTTTTAACTACTTTGCAATTGATATTTCAACTCAAATCCAGTTATTTGTTATAAACATTGTACCTGTAACCAGCTATCTTGACAATTTGTTAAAATGATGGGAAGAAACACCTTCTTTGAACATTAGGGCTTAGCTAGCTGGTAATTAAAAAAAACTATACTAAACACTTCAACATTTTATCCAAATAAAACAATCTAAGACAAGTTAGGCATGGACATTTGCATTGGAATGCAATAAACAGGTAATTTTTTTGTGGGTTAAGCCATTACATTGCACCCATGGAAAACAGAATTATGTGCAGAACTGTGAGGCACATATTAAACATATGTTAAAAAAGAAGGTCCTTGATATTCTGGCATAGAGAAGGACAGGCAGATACCACAGGTGCTGAGTATAACTCTGTGTCAGTATGTGTTGACAGGTATTTCAGCTGTGTAACCCTGGTAACTAAGGTAAAGAAGATGTGTGAGTAAAGAAAAATGTTGCAAGGGAGTAAAGTGGAAGCCCAGTATAGGTTGCCCTGTCCTGGTCATCCCATACATTTTTGTAGGGGGTTGTTCTGAAATAGAGTATCATAACTCAAACTGTTAGCAGATTTTGCAGCTTCTGAAATTGCAGTTATTTAAGTAGCTAGACTAGCATTCAAGAGCTTTACTTCTACAATCACAAAATAGTGACAGAATTTCACTTTTTCTTTGTAAGAAAAATGTAAAAAAGCTAAATTTAGAATTATTGTGATATAAATATTTGGATGGGAGAGATGTTGCTGCAAACCACTCCACCCCTCCAAAAATATGCCTCTCAGTGATTTCAGATTAAGTGTACCTATGCCTTAAGTATGTATTTTACATGAGAAGGAGTACAACACAAAACTGGATTTAACAGAGAGCCAAAAATATTTTAAAAGCACTGCAATTTAACATAGAACCAAAAGTAATTTAAAAGCAATGCAGTTATCTGTAACATCGATGCTCACAATTGTCTCTGATAAACAGAGTCAGAGAGTAATGCCCAAACTAACATACCCCACACCAACGCATAACCTCTAGAAATGTAATAAAACAAAGAGTAATGGCTGTAGAACACTTCAAACAACCAAGAAACTGACTACAAGTCTTCCTAATGGATCAGAATACTCCTGTTGAACCAAACAGATGTCATATATTTTTCAATACTTTCCACATAAGATGCCAGGCTAAAACAAAGAACACACTCAAAAAAGTAATGATAAACAATCCAAAAAGATTGAGCTCTTTCATTCCTATTTAACATCTAAAACTTCATCAGAGTTATCCGCAGTTGTATCACGTTCCTTTTAAACCCTTACAGTCAAATCCTCTTTAAAAAAAGAGTAATCATTAATGGTCAATCACCCACCTGAGTTCCCTAAAAAGTAAAGTTAAAACATCACTAAAAACTGTCATTCCTTAAACCAAAGTACACAATTCAGCTCCTAATATACATAAAGAATTCAATTAAAAGATACCATTTAAAGACATACAGCTAATAAAAAAAAAACTTTCATTCACCCTATTAGTAAGTGATAAGTGAAACAAAAAATAAGTCAATAAGAGCACCTTGTAAAAAATGAAGAAATTACAACTTAGCTGACCTCATTTAAGTTCAGGCATTATGGATATATGTTCATTTAATTTGGGGGTGGGGGGTGGGATCTGTTCCTAAACAGAGTTGCCAGACCAATTCTTTATACTCAAGTATGGTCTCCCATGGACCCCCCCTTCCAAAATTCCAACCAGAAGTTTTTGAAATGGAGAACAAACTAAAGTATGTTTTTACATCACATTATTTTCATTCTCTGTTAATATCATTCCTGTGGTCATGAATTTGCTTTCTTAATAGACATTACATTTTTCCAGTGTAAAACCTGGGGCAGTTCATGCACTTAGCAACATATATAACACCACGGGAAAAGCAATACCCTTTTACTAACTTAATACATTTGTCCTGTAAAGGATTTTCCCCCCTCAGGAGGTCAAAAAGATTAGTGAATCATTCAAAACAATAGAGTGATACAGGACCTATACAAGGAAATTATGTAAAGGAGTGGGACAAACCTACAAGATCAAAACATCATTTGTACCAATTCATTCTCGGGAGAGGAAGGGGGAGAGAGAAACAGAATTCATTTATTCTGAATTTGATGGAAAGGTACTCATCCACAAAAGTTTTAAAGTTTTTAATTATAGTTATTTGAATATTACAGTGGACAATTTTAATTTATTTGAAAAAGGATTTAAATTTGTTCCTATTAAGAAATTTGATACTGGCGATCCTCTCATCAAGCTTACGTTGTTTACTAGGAAATTAAATTTAACCACTTATTTTATGACTGTGGACAATGATTTTAGTCATGGTAAAGATAATAAAACAACACAGTTTACTAAAAGGAGGATATTTAATCCCCCCTTGCACCCTATTATAACAGCCTTTGAAAAGACCTGTGGCAAAGATTTACCAATATAGCTAGGGTTAATAAGTAGAAGTAGAAATATAGTAACCTAAGTAGTATGGAAAGAGAAATAATGAATGCTATCAAAAGTGACACTTCTTTATGGGTCATGAAACCAGATAAATGTGAATGTGCTTTAATTTTTAACAAATTTGACTATATTAGGGCTGTGGCCAAAATACTTCATGATTAATGTACATATACTTTTTCTTCATGGGAACAAGTTGGTGAATTTCTTTTATAACATAATTTCCTTTGATACTTAAAGTTTTTGATGAACCAAAATCCAGTCATATCAGCTATTTTCAGTATTTCCATGTACATAAATGTATTGTCAGCCCTCCTTTTAGGCTAGCTGCAGCTGCACATGAATCCAAAACTTATCCTTTGGGCAGTTTACATTGATCAGATATTAAAACCAGTTTTTGCACAGGAAAATCCCCTTTTGAAGGATTCATGGGATTTTAGGCAGGTTGAAAGTAGACCTTTGGGACTGAATACTAAGAATTGGTTTGGCAACTACATTTAGGAGTGGCTACCCCTCCCCACCATGGTTAAATTGACATATATCCACAGTGCCTGCAGTTTAAATGAGGTCAACTAAGTTATTTCTTCATTTTTATGAGGTGGTCTTACTGATTAGATTTTTTTCTTTACTTTATTAAAATTAATGAAAGTTTTATTACTAGTTATAAGTCCTTCAATGATAATTTCTGATAGAGTTGTTATGTATATTGTAAGTTGAACTAAGCATTTAGTTTTAAAGAATGATAGTTTTTAATGATATTTTAACTTTACTTTTGTGGAGCCTAGGTGGGTGATTGAGCGTTAATGCATTAATGATCACTCTCTCTTTAAGGGGGGATTAATTGTAAGGATATAAAAAGGAAGTGAAGCAATTTCAGATGATTCTGATGATGTCTCAGACAAAAGAGCTTAATCTTTTTGGATTGCTTTTCATTACATTTTGAGTGTGTTCTTTCTTCTAGTTGGTGTCTGAAGTGGAAATCAATTATTGAAAAATATATATCTGTTTGCCTCAGTTGGGGTACTGTTTGATCCACTAGAAACCTCTAAAAACTTCCTAACTTATATAACCCTTCCTAATAAACACACATGATACATAGGGGTGCAATTTGGTTGGATTGCACAGCTAGGCTTATAATAGCCCTGTTTGTGGTTAGCCTAGTATGTAACTATAAACCCTTGTACATGTTACATCTCATTTTTTCAGAAGCAAGAATGGCTTTCCTAAGGTAGATTTTTGCAATGTACTTCATTAAGGTCTACAAATTTTACACTTTTTAATAATATGCATATACTCTTGTGTCATTTTTGAAACTTTGTTTTTTAAACGTCTGTTTCTGATTAGTATCCCACAGTCCTACTGGAAATGGAAAAAGTTATGTACTATTCGGTATTCAAATTTTAAGCTATTAGCTGCCCAGATTTTTTTTAAAGCTAGATGTATATACTTTTCAAGAGCCTTTCTACCTATTGTCAGTGTCTGCACATTGAGAGGTATGGTGTTTGATAATATCTGTACTACGTACACCACCTTATACCTTATTGCTTACACAAACACACACACACACTCACACATATCTATGTGTATATATATATATATATATATATATATATATATATATATATATATATATATATATGGGTCTACTTTGTTTCACTGAAAGCTCATTTCTCTGAATTTGAATTCACCCTGACCAAATATCTGAAAGCTCAAATTACTAAAAACTCATTTCACCGAATCTCATTTTATTGAAGTGAAGTACTGGCACTGTGTAGAGAACTGTAAGGCAAGTAAAAGTTATATGCCCTTTTCCCCACTGTATTGTGATTCTGGAGTTAGTATATATAGTTAGGGTGTGTGTGGAGGGCACAGCTTCCCACATTGGGGAGGGTCTGGGGGGGCATAGCCCCACCACTTAGTTTGGGTATATATTGTCTTCTGGAAAAAGTTAGTCATTGGTGTTGTAAGTATGCATGTCTATGGTTTAAAATGTATTGTTTTGAAGCTTTTAGTGAAATATATAAAACCAAACTAGGTGGAGGGCTATGCCTCCCCATGCCTCCCAATGTGGGGGGGCTGTTACCCCCACACACCCCCTAACTGTATATAATAACTCCAGGATCACACTACAGTGTAGAAAAGGGCATATACCTTTTGCACTGAGAAATATAGTAGAACCAAACCACAGCCAGTATCCAGGAAAAAAGACACTTTTAATGGTGAGCGCTTTTGCGACAAGTTTTGCCGCTTCATCAAACAACACAACATCTCTTTACTTTGGTATTTAAAATATATTCCAACCAATAAAAACGCCTGTGTGATTAACAATCAATTAAAACCATTAACAAGCCAATGAAAATTTAAAACCATAGATACAGATTATCATTTTACTAAATTCCTTGCCTGTAAAACTGGCTTTATGGAAGCCTTATCATTGAACCCCTTCCCCGTTGTAGCTCTCATTCTAATTATCCATTCTAATTCAGCTACTTCTGTCCTATTGGTAACATCCCCTCCCCTTTCATTATTTCTAAGTGTTTCTATAGCCATAAATCTAAATGTGTGTGTACTATCATAGCAAACGAAAACAGTCCTTGAACCAAATAAGGAATCAGATGCAAAAACCAGAGAATACAAGATAAAGAAAAATAATCTGGTTCAACACAGCAGTGAAAATCAATATGTCCTTTATTGTAGTAGGTAA